>NC_056731.1:1547839479-1547886979 GCF_019279795.1 Protopterus annectens | reverse complement strand
GTTGCAGAAAAAGGTGGAGTCCCAAGAGTGGGATAACACCCTTATTAGCCTCACCAACAACTTGAGATCCCTCATGGAATCATCTAAAGCTGCTTATGATGAGTAGATTTGAAGCAGACACTGACAGCAATCACAAATCTTTTCATGGTTATATCAAGGACCTCCAAACCAATACCCAGATGTGCTCTGAGTTATTGCATAATGCTACCTCATATACTGTGCCAAAATATATTGCCAACATTCTTGCCAACACAATCAGTGACAGCTTCACCCCTGTCTCCCCCCTAGGGGAGCAGTCAGAATGGCAGAGGAATGCCAGGCACCCAGGAGTAGTCCACCCAAGTTACACCTACATTGTCCACAGGTAGAATACAGCTTCCATGGGACCCCAAATAATCCCTGGCTGTGTTCTACATGAACTGCAGAGACACCTGGCACTACATCTGTGTTCTCTGTTCAGTCACAACCTCACCTTAGGATTTGCCCTTCCCAAATGTCACACTGCTACAGTCATCCCACTCCATAAAGGTGTGGAAACTACAGACCCTGGGAATTATCAGTCCATTAGCCTTACATGTTTGATATGTACAGCTATGGAGCACATCATCAGGGACCTGATCAACAAACATATAGGTAATCTCCTAACTCTGGACCCCACACAGTTTGGCTTTGTGAAATGGAGACCATGCCTGCTCAACCTATTTGGCTTCTTTGAGTCAGTCACCAGGGCTGTGTATCACAGTAAGGCACTGAATACAGCCTACATCAATCTGGCCAAGGCTCTTGATACCATTCCTCAGTTATGGTTGAACCCAGCAAAGTAGGCATCAGCTCCTATATCTCTAGGGGAGTTGCAAATCGGCTCACAGTTAGAACTCACAGTGTGAAATTAGTGAGCTCCAAGTCAGACTACCAGCCAGTCATGAGTGGAGTCCCACAGGGATCAGCCTTGGGTACTTTCCTGTTCAGCATCTAGTTCTTAGGAGTCTAGGCCAACACAAAGGAACTCTGGCTGACCAAGTTCACAGACAACTGCAAACTGGGAGCAATCATTAACTCCACAAGTGATGTAGACATCCTACAGAAAGGCCTCACTGAGACCACTGACTGGTGTGGGAACCATGGCCTGTAGATTAACACCACAAAATGCATCATCAGCCCCTTTGGTAAAATCTCAGTTCCCACTAAGTATCATATTGATGGGAGCCACTGAACACTGTAGGCATTATTTGAGTTCTGGAGACACATGTTGACAGCAACCTGCCCTTTAGCACCCACATTGCCACTGTGGTCAGGAATTCCTTCTATGTGGCACATGTCATTAACAAGGGTTTTTCATCCAGGAATGAAGAGGTCATCAACATCATCTCTGTGTACTCTTCCCTCATTAGACCACTTATCACATATAATGGCCCATTTGGCATGTACCTCAGTAGACACCTGCAACAGCTGGAGAGGGCACAGAAGTACCTTACAATGAGGATCCTAGGCATTCAACATATGTCCTACACAGACAGACTCAAAAGACTCCAGCTATTATCTGTCTCATGTCACCTACTTAGAGGCAATCTCTGCTTGACTTGAAAAGCCATGTCTGACACAGCTCTTCTACAAATGCTACATCTAAACACATCCTAATTTCTCTACATCACACACTGCAGGGACCTCGACCTCATTACCCCAATCAACACAACATGCAGGGGGGGGCAGGTTCATCACCCAGAGATTGCAAATGCCCTCAAATAGACTTCCCATACATGTCAAGCAAAGCACTTAGATGACCCTGTTGCAGAGAGATCTTGATGAGTGGATGGGTAATAGACAGTTCACCCCAGAGATCACTCCTGTGGCTGTACTTGATGGGGGCACTGGTAACTAATGCCAGACGGCACAATTGCAGGGCACATCTATAGCCTTGGCTTGTAACGGCTCCAGGGCCATTAGCCTAGCATGCACCTATGTACCTATAAGGGGGATGACATAAGCATGACTGATAACGTAGGCCAGTGGGTGGGTAACTTATCAAAATACTTCTTCATACAAACATACACCCCACATGCACATTTGGCCAATCTGAGAATAGAACCCCTGCCTATCTAGTTCTTTGCACTATAGTGTTCCACAGTTATCACACATGCTACAGAACTTGCTGGCCCGACAACTGGCTAAAGGTGCTGTTAAGGAGAATGACATCAGCAGGCTTGATAAAGTAGGCCAGTTGGTGTGAGACTTGTCATAGGTTCATAGGTAGGTACTAGGCTATCGGCCCTGTGGCTTATACAAGCCCAGCCAAAAAGGTACCCTGGCTTTTTTCACCCAAGAAAATTATTTTCCTGTGCCACTGTCGAGCAGAGCCACAGAGGTAATCCCTGGGGTGAATTTCCTATTTCTCATCCAATCATCAAGATTTTTTCTTGAAGAGTGTTAAAGAGGAGCTTTGTTTGATATAGATAGGTAGTTTATTCCAGAGTGTGGGAAGTCTCTGGGACAGGAATATATCCCTCCGTCATGTTCTGTTTATTGTGGTGACAAGGTTTAGGTACCTAGAGCATGTAGCTCGGAGGGATTGGGATTTCTTTAAGTGGAGCATGTCCAAACAGCTCTGGGTTTGACATAGCTTTGTATGATAGGCAGAGATCACCTATGAGTAGGCAATATGTGAAGGAGTAAAGCTGGAGTGTTTTGAGACGGTCTTCATAGGGCATCTGTTTGAGGCCACTAATCTTCTCTGTGAGGTATTTCTGTGGTCTTTCCAGTTGTTGTAGATGTCTTGTGAGCTACATACCAAAAGGGGCATTGTACTCTATAATGGGTCTAATGAGTGATGAGTAGAGGGGAACAATGACCTCTTTTTTCTGGATGAGAAACGTTTTCTGATAAGGTGTGCCATGTAGAAGGATTTCCTGACTACTGTGTTGATATGATTATCAAAGGAGAGACTACTGTCCACCTGTGTCCCAAGGTCTCTTATCACACTTTTGGTTTTAAGTATACTACTGCCTATGTTGTAGTTCATGGGTACAGAGTTTTTTCCAAAGGGGATGACAATGCATTTTTTGGCATTGAGCTTGAGGCCATGGCTTTGACACCAGGCATCTGTCTCAGTGAGGCCCTTTTGTAGGATGTCCATATCTTTAGGAGTTTCGATTATGGCTCCTAGTTTTCAGTCATCTGCAAACTTCATTAGCCAAAAACCATCTGTGTTAGCCTATACTTCAGAGAAGTAGATACCAAACAGGAGGGGACCCAGGACTGAAACCTGTGGTACTCCACTTGTCACTGGTCTGAAGTCAGATTTGGAGTCTGGTACTTTGTCAAAATAATTCTTCTTACAAACATACACACTTATTATCCATACACACATCTGCCACATCTGAAAATAGAACCCCTGCCTATCTATCTCTTTATACTATGGTGTTATGCAGTTATTGCACATGCTACAGAGCTTGCCAGGTTGACAACTGGCCAAAGGTGATGATAAGGAGAATGACATCAGTAGACTTGATAAAGTAGGTCAGTGTGTGTGAGACTTATCAAAATATACACACACTCATTTGCCAAATCTTAGATTAGAACCCCTGTATATCTAGTGATTTGTACTATAGTGTTACACACTTATCACACATGCTACAGAGCTTACTGGGTTGACAGCTGGACAAAGGTAACAAAAAGGGGAATGGCATCAGCAGGCCTGATAAACTGGGACACTGGGAAGTGTGGGTGGGAATGACCTAAAACTGTTTCACCTACAAAAAAAAAACAGCCACACACCCTCATTCTCAAATATGCAACTGCCACACACACACACACACACACACACACACACACACACACACACACACACACACACACACACACACACACACACACACACACACACTTGCCAGCATTGAGATTAGAACCCCTAATTAGATTAACTTCCTAATTAGAACCAATTCAACCTTGTAGCCATTTTGTGTGCCTTTAACAGACACTTCTCTGTAGTTTTCTACAGCTGATATGCTGTGTGGGTATGAAGGGTCATTATGGGACCTCCACCCTGACATTCATGCCTGTTACCTATGATCTCGCAGTTAGTTGTCCCCACAAGTATACTGCAGTGGGATTTGTCACCTTGGGTACTACTGCACAGTGTGTGGAGACCGGTTTTGGCAAGACATTTCTTGATGTCCTCCATAGCTGTCAGTTGTGTGCTGCTATCCCAGTAGGCCACCCCATTCCCTTGCATGTATGCAGCATTACCATAGATATGCTAGCAGAACATAGTATTCCATTCATTTATTGTTAAGAAGACTGACTTACCTTGTGCTTGCAGCAGTTGTGAGGACAGTGCTTAAGGGCCACCTATGTTGGATGCACACAGTACACTGTCTATACATGGTAAGTTACAGGTAATGTGATTTATGTGTCTTCCATTTTACTGTGTGTGTGAGTCAGAGAGAGATGTCAGTCCCTGGGGTCCCTACAGTGTCAGTGTGCAAGCACTCAGGTCTCTCAACAGCAGGTACAAATATGACTCAGTCATTGTCCACGCTGGTGTAAACGACCTGAGACGTACCTCCTTGGACTACATGAAAAGAGACATTGAGGAGCTCTCTGATTATGTAGCCCAGGCAGGTATGACCCTGACCTTGAGCAGTATCCTACCTTCACCAAGAATGATGCCACAATACAGAGATAAGATGATCAGCTTTAACAATTGGCTTAAACTCTGGTGTCATTCAAAGGGGATCCAATGTCTGTCTGCCTGGGATGACATGCTGGACAAGCCACGCTGCTTCAAGGGACGGCTTGCACCTGTCACCCTGGGATTCCGGATATTGGCAAAGGCTCTTGCCACCCCATAGTGCCTTTTTAGGCAAGGCTCAAATTCTAAACCTACCACCCTAGAACACAAAAAGGAAAAAACTAAGGGTAATGCTGCTCAATGCCAGAAGTCTAAATCTCAAAATGCACACTCGAGGCCCTTCTCAGTATGGAGAACATCGATGTCTGTGCAGTGACAGAAACCTGGTTCAAGGCTCCTGAGAGCACCCCAGCACTATCAGGTTTTACCTCTTATCATGCGTCCGCCCCAAAATCCGGACAATACCAAGAAAGGAGGGGGTATCCATATTCATCAAAGACACCCACACCTCAAGACTGGTGGCAACGCACGATGCATCGGAGACCATCCAGGTGCAATTAACCATAGGCAAGACTGCTCTGCAAATTGTAGCATGTTACAGGCCACCCTCACAAACTCAGGAACCTCACATGGCCTTCCTGAAAACACTAGAGGGGATAAATGTATCACCAAACACCATCATACTAGGTGACTTCAATTACCCTAATATAGACTGGGAACACTACTCAAGCCCAAACACCCTAGCCCAAAAGTTCCTGGAATTCATAAACTCAAATGCCATGGAACAACTAGTCACCATCCCCACAAGAGGAGAAAACATACTTGATCTCATCATCACGAACATGGGAGCACAATGTTCAACACCGAAGTATACCCCTCACTGGTGAGATCAGATCACAAACTAATCTCGCTGGAGGTCCTCATCCCACCCCACCTGAAATAAAAAGACCACAGTAAAGAACTTCTCAAAGCCGACTTCACACTTCTAAAGACTAGTGTGGTCTCCTTTAAGGCCCCGAGCCGACGGAAAACAGTACTCAAGCCGCTGAATCACTTACAAATGCCTTCTACCAGCACCTGCAGGACTGCATGGATAAGGCAATCCCAAGCAAAACAAAGACTCTTTGTACCAAAGGCAAGCGTCCACTCTGGTGGACCCCAGCCATAAACAAACTCTACAACAAAAGGAGGAAGCTACTACAAGATAGAGCAAAATCCTTAAAAGGTAAGACACCCTTGATCACTATAAGTAAAAACTAAGAGCTCTCATAAAATCATCCAAAGCAAATTTTGAGAGAAAAATAGCTAAAGACTCAAAAGACAATCATAAGGCCTTCTTTAGCTATGTTAGAAACCTGGGAGGAAACTCCCAGATATGCTCAGAACTAGTTCAAAATGATGTGAAGATTACTGATCCTACAGACATTGCCAACATACTGGCTGACAGGTTCAGTGCAAACTTCTCCCCTCCCCAAAAGGAGAGATATCTATACCAAGCGATTGCAGCCCCCAAACATCTCCAATGCCCAAGTGAGAACTGCTCTCTCCAAAGCAAAAACACAGCATCCATGGGACCTGATGGTGTCCCCGGCTGTGTGCTCCACGAACTCAACGAGGAATTAAACCCACAGCTAGGACAGCTGTTTAATCATAGTCTTACCTCTGGATATGTACCCAGGAGTGGCGCACTGCAACTGTGGTCCCACTTCACAAAGGCGGTGCCTCCACCGACCCTGGAAATTACCGCCCATTAGCTTGACAAGCCTTATCTGCAAAGCCATGGAGAGGATCATAATGGACCTCATAAATAAAGACATAGGGAATTTGCAGACTTTGGATCCATCCCAGTTTGGCTTTGTCAAAGGCAGATCATGCCTTCTAAACTTGGTTGACTTTTTGAAACAGTCACCAAAGCCATTGATGAGGGAAAGGCAGTCCATACAGCCTACCTCGATCTGGCGAAGGCCTTTGATACAATACCCCACTCGGGTATCATTGAAAAACTCATCAGCTTAAATGTTAACCCATACATCACAAGATGGGTTGCAAACTGGCTGAGTGACAGAACCCACAGGGTCAGAGTTGCTGGCGCCATGTCAGACTCAAAGCCTGTCACAAGTGGTGTACCACAGGGCTCAGTCCTGGGCCCACTCTTGTTTGGCATCTACTTTTCCGAAGTACAAGCAAACACAGGAGGGTTATGGCTGACAAAGTTTGCAGATGACTGCAAACTGGGCCATAGTAGAAAACACATCTGACACAGATATCCTTCAGAAGGGTCTCACAGAAACGGATAACTGGTGCCAGAGCCATGGCCTAAAGTTAAATGCCAAAAAATGCACAGTCATACCCTTCGGGAAAAACAAGGTTACCCCTAGCTACCAAATAGGTGGCAATCCACTGAGTACAGAAGAAGTTATCAGGGACCTGGGGACCCAGGTTGATAGTAGTCTGTCATTCGACACCCATGTAGCTAAAGTAGTTAGGAAGACCTTCTACATTGCCCACCTTATCATGAAGGGATTCTCATCTAGATCAAGGGAGGTCATAGTCTCCCTATACTCATCACTCATCAGACCAATGATTGAGTACAATGCCCCATTCGAATGTATCTGACCCGACACTTGCAGCAGCTGGAGAGGCCACAAAAGTTCCTCACCAAAAGGATAAAGGGTCTCAAACATCTGTCCTATGCTGCCCGACTGAAAGAACTCCAGCTCTATTCAGTCGCACGCTTGCTCAGAGGTGACCTTTGCCTAACATACAAGGCCATGTCAAACCCAGATTTGATGAATATGCTTCACCTCAAAAAATCTAGATCCGTCAGAGCCACAAGGGCGGGAAACTTAAACCTCGACACGGCTATTAATAGGACGTGCTGGAGGGATAGATTCATCACCCAAAGACTCCCTATGCTGTGGAATAAAATCCTGGTATATGTGAGGCAGAGCACCTCGCTGGCCTTGTTCAAGAGAAATCTTGACCAATGGATGGGAGATCGCAGATATACCCCAGGGATTACCTCAGTGTCACTGCTCAACAGAGGCACAGCAAAATAATGGGTATAGTTCCCCATACTAAAGGGGTGGCGTAAGCCACAAAACTATGGGCTAGGCTTGTAAATGCCCTCGGGCAGATAGCTTAGTATGAACCTATGAACCTATGAACCTATGCATTACCACTTTGCCAAGGCATGTGCATACTGGGCACGCCTCCATCTGCCTATGGGTGCAGGCTCAGGGGCCTCCTCCTGTGAGTGGGGGGGGGGCTTGGCAATGGTGGTGGGCTGTGTGGCCCTTCCCCTTGCTGTTCCTGCTGCAGTTTTTTCCGAAGGATTATATTGTGTACTATGGCACATACTATGAACATGTATGCACATGTGGCTGGAGACTACTGCAAGGCTCCATCAGATATGTCAAGGCAGCAGAACTTTGACTTGATCATCCAAAAAACATGTTGTATAATGATCCTAGTTTGTGCATGTGCCTCATTATTGTATTCTTGTGTGGGTGTGTGTGCATTTCTGATGGGTGTCATCATCCACTGCTCTAGTGCATAGCCAGCATCCCCCACCAGATGATCATATGGGATGCCCCTAATGGCAAATGCCTGGGAAAGCTGTGCCGATCTTGTAGTCCAGGCAGGTATGACCCTAGCCCTGAGTAGCATTCTGCCATCACCCCAAATGATGCCGCAGTACAATGACAAACTGATTGACTTCAACAATTGGCTAAGCTTCTGGTGTCATTCTAAGGGGATCCAGTATCTGTCTACTTGGAATGACATGGTCGACAGACCATGATGCTTTGCCACAGATGGCCTGCACCTGTTGCCCCTGGGATTCCGGATACTGGCTAAGGCTCTTTCTGCCCCTATAGTGCCTTTTTTAGGCAGGGTTCAAATAACAAATTCACCACCATAACAGGAACAGGCAAGCAAAAACTGAGGGTAATACTACTCAATGCAAGAAGTCTAAATCTCAAAATGCACTCACTCGAGACACTCCTTAAAATGGAGAACATTGATATCTGTGCAGTGACTGAGACCTGGTTCAAGGCTCTAGAGAGCACCCCTGCACTACCAGGTTATAACTCATACCACACTTTTCGGCCATGAAATCTGGATCGAAACACCAAAGGTGGAGGTGTGTCCATATTCATTAAGGATATCTACAGCTCTAGGCTAGTTGCTCAGCATAATGCATCCGAGGTTAGCCAAGTGCAACTAACACTGGCCAAAACTGCAATCCAAATTGTAGCTTGCTACAGATCCCCCAGCATGCCCCAGGATTCCCACTCCTCTTTTCTTGATGTACTGGAAAATATTAGGGTTCAACCAAACACCCTAATAATGGACAACTTCAACTACCCCACCATTAACTGGGAAAACTACTCATGTACCAACTCCTTAGCTCAATGCTTTCTGGAATTCATAAACTCCAATGCCCTGGATCAACTTATCCACACCTCCACCAGGGGCAACAATATCCTAGACCTAGTCATTACCAACATGAGTGACCACACCTGAAGTCAACTCCTCGTTGGTCCGATCCAACCATAAGCTAATCACCCTTGATATGCACATCCCACCCCCACTCCTCATTAAGGAAACCATGGTAAAAAATTTCTCCAAAGCCAACTTCATGCTTCTTAAGACAAAAGTGGTGAACTTAATGACACCCATGCAGATGGACAATACAGTTACAACTGCTGAATCCTATACAAATGCACTCTATAAGCACTTACATGAGTGCGTGGATCGTGCTATCCCAAACAGAGCCAAGAAGCTATCCTCCAAAAAAAAGGAAGCCAATCTGGTGGTACTCTGCCATAAACAAACTGTACAACAGAAGAAAAAAACTGTTGCAAAAGAGAGTAAAATCCCATGAGTGGAGGAACTCCCTGATAAGCCTCAGTAAGAAGCTGAGATCCCTTATAAGATCATCCAAAGCTAGGTGAGAAAACAAAATTGCCACTAATTCTAAGGACAACCAGAAAGCATTCTATAGCTATGTCAAGAATCTTGATGGCAACACCCAGATCTGCTCCGAGTTACAGCACAAAGGCACGGAAATTACAGAACCAACTGATATTGCCAGCATCCTGGCAGATAGGTTCTGTGCTAACTTTACCCCCCCACCCCCTAAAGGGCCCATATCTGTACAGGAAGAATGCATAGTCCCTGTAATCACAACTACGCAGGTAAAAGCAGCACTCTCTAAAGCCATAAACACAGCATCCATGGGACTGGACAACATCCCAGGCTGCTTTTTACACAAACGTCAGAACGACCTGGCTCCCCACTTAAGCACCATGTTCAGTAATAGCCTTGCTTCAGGCTTTGTGCCCACTGAATGGCTCACAGCAACAGTTATTCCACTCCACAAAGGGGGAGCCACCACTGATCCTGGGAACTATCGACCTATTAGCCTGACTAGCCTGGTCTGCAAGACAATGGAATGTATCATCATGGAACCCATAAACAAAGACATTGGTAACCTCCAAACTCTGGATCCCACCCAGTTCAGGTTTGTGAAAGGCAGCTCATGCCTTCTGAACCTGATAGACTTCTTTGAGGCAGTCACCAAAGCCGTAGATGAGGGTAAGGTGGTTCACACAGCCTATCTTGACCTCGCCAAGGCTTTTGATACCATCCCCCATTCTGGAATTATAGCTAAACTCACTACACTAGGTATAAATCCCTACATCACAAGATGGGTTGCCAACTGGCTCACTGACAGAACCCACGCTGTAAGAGTTGCAGACTCTAAATCTGAAATCAAAGCAGTGACAAGTGGAGTACCACAGGGTTCCATCCTGGGACCTCTCCTGTTTGGTATCTACTTCTCTGAAGTACAGGCTAACACAGAAGGCCTCTGGTTAATGAAGTTTGCAGATTACTGCAAGCTAGGAGCCATAGTCAAGTCCCCAAATGATGTGGACATCCTACAGAAGGGCCCCGCTGAGACAGATGCCTGGTGTCAGAGCCATGGCCTCAAGCTCAATGCCAAAAAGTGCAGTGTCATCCCCTTTGGTAAAAACTCTGTACCCATGAACTACCACATAGGCAGCAATCTACTTAACACCGAATGTGTGATAAGAGACCTTGGGACCCAGGTGGACAGTAGTCTCTCCTTTGATATTCACATCACCACAGTAGTCAGGAAGTCCTTCTATGTGGCACACCTCATCATAAAAGGGTTCTCATCCAGGAAAAAAGAAGTCATTGTTCCCCTCTACTCGACACTCATTAGACCCATTATAGAGTACAACGCCCCTTTTGGAATGTACCTCACAAGACATCTGCAGCAGCTGGAAAGGCCACAGAAGTACCTCACAAAAAGGATTACTGGCCGCAAACAAATGCCCTACACTAACCACCTCAAAAAACTCCAGCTTTACTCCGTAGCACATCGCCTACTCCGAGGTGATCTCTGCCTAACATATAAAGTTATGTCAAATCCAGAGCTGTTGGACATGCTACACCTAAAGAAATCCCAATCTCTCTGAGCTACATGCTCTAGGGACCTAAACCTTGTCACCACAATAAACAAGACATGCTGGAGGGATAGATTCCTGTCCCAGAGACTCCCCATACTCTGGAACAGGCTACCAATCTATGTCACGCAAAGTTCTTCATTAGCACTCTTCAAGAAAAATCTTGATGAGTGGATGGGAAATAGGAAATACATCCCGGGGATCACTTCTGTGTCTCTGCTCGACAGTGGCACAAGAAAATAACTTTCTTGGGTGGCATAAGCCAGGGAACCTTGTCGGCTAGGCTTACATAGGCCCTTGGGCTGATAGCTTAGTACCTACCTATGAACCTATGAAAAATGCCAGATGTGGGAGTCCTGATAGCTTCCAGGGCTGCCAGCACACACATTCATGATAATGCCCTGGGCATTGCACATCACCTGGCACTTGATGTAGGGTAATCCCTTGCTGTTTATGTCGACTCTACCCTGTTCAGCCAGTGGTGTTTTGATGTGGATGTGTGCACAGTCTATGGCACCCAGTACCTCCGGGTATTCTGCTACAAGACGCAAGAGACACATATTTCTGGTCCACTCCTCACGAGTGTTGGGGAAGTAAATGTGCTCAAAGGCATGTGGTAGCATGGCATCAAGGAACTGGTGGAGTACCCTGGATACAGATGCCTATGAGACCCCCATGATGTCCCCAGTATGTCTTTGGAAAGTACCTGTAGCTAGAATTGTTAAGGCTGCACATACCTTGGTATTCACTGGGATGGTTCCCCTCTGTTGGTTCTAGCTCTGAGTTGAGGCTGGCACCGCTAAGTGATTTGCTGAAGTATGTCTCTGTCCACCCAGTAGCACTTTACTATCTCCGGATCATGTAGCCCTGGTAGATTACACTGGGTCAGATACACTCTTCCCTTCTTCCTTAGTCTGTGGCAGTTGTCAGCATTATCCTCCTCTCTTCTGTCAGCCTCTAGCACATACTGATGGATAAGAGCAATGGCAGCCCCTAATATTTTCCAAGTTAAAATTTCCCTGCATATATACACCAATGGTGCAGATTTTGTGGGAAAACCAGACTGTAAGGGGTTTCCACACTTTATACTGTTGTGCTGCTGATGCTGTCTGTAAGATTGGCTGACTATGATACATTCCAGCTGCCAGCTATATTACTCATGGCTTTGCTTTGGCCACTGTGAGCATTAGAGGCATTAGTGGTAATTTGTGCATGATTGACTTTATTCTGCTGTTGCCTTTTTTAATTAATTTTTACTTACATCTTCTCCCTTTTTCAGCTATGCAGCCACCTGCCAGCTGTATTATATTTGCATGACCCATTCTGACTTGCAGGTATCCCATAGTAGTAATTTCTACTTAATTTCTCCTTTATTTTGTGCTGTTGCCCTTTATTTTTACATCTCCTCCCATTTTCAGCTATGCAGCTACCTGCCAACTGTATTATGTTTGCATGGCCCATTCTGACTTGCAAGAATCCCGTAGTAGTGATTTCTACTTCATTTCTCCTTTATTTTGTGCTGTTGCCCTTTATTTATTTATTTTTTTTTACATCTCCTCCCATTTTCAGCTATGCAGCCACCTGCTCAGCTGTATTACTGAGTGCTTTAATTGGCCCATTGGGGGTTGCAGACTACATTATTGCTGATTTGTAATGCATTCTCCTGGATTGGCTACTTCCTTTTGCTTTACTAATATCCTTCCTCTTTGTGCCTGTAACTAGTGTAAACAGCAAGAAATGTCCCTCCTCTGGGCGTGAACACACTACTCCATTTCATGGAATAAGAGTACACAGCCTCAGACACACACCCTCACTAAGCAGTGCTTAGCTAAGCAGAAACCAGCCAACAGAGCTCCAATGTGCTTACAGCAAGCATGACACACACCCTTTTCTTGTTACTTTTTCCTCCCGCCTACATTATCATGTTAGAGCACCTACATGGTTAGGTGCAGTCTGACACTTAGAAGAAATTTGTGAGTCAGTATAAGTTCCCTCATTAACATACACAACTGCCATAAGCCCTAGTTACTGCACTACACACAAGCCTACCCCCTTAGCAATCACTGTTCCCTGCCATTATGCACTTTCTGCATGCCATTGACTATAATGGAAAAATGCAGAATTCCCTAATGTTCATGTTTTCACCCTTATTTTTAACTTTTTTGCCGCCTCTCACTAGCATGCCACTTCACATGCACTCAATGGCCGGGATTGGCCAACAAAAATAAAAGTTTAAATTTTTTTTTTAAGCAGTTTTGGATGCCAGTGGCCATATATTTGGCCATTGGCATGCATAACCACTCTAATACATGCTTTATTGAGTGCTGACATGCCTCTGTTGTGTAATTTGCAGAAATGTGTTTGATTAGTAACTGAATACATTTCTGCACCTTACAGTGTTCCAGCATGGAGACCTGCCAACTTCCTAGATTGCTAGATCAGCTGATTTGCATGGTTTTCACCAGGAAATGAGCTGATTAGCATGCAGCATGGCTTTCTGTACTGGAACAGTGTAGGGCTGCTCGTGCACGTCAAAATGGCATGTATCCGGATCGTGAGGGGGCCATTTTCCATGCAGGAGTGGATACACTGTTCCTGCATGTAAAATTTTTGTTAATGAATCCAGGGAATACTCTTTGAATTGTACAAATAGCAAAAAAGTGTTAATTATCTTTTGGAACTTGTGAATTCTTAACTGTCCCAGGCTTTGGCTGAAAAAGTTAAGAAGGTAAATAGATAGACAGATACATAGATTTATAGATAGATGAATAGAGAGAGACATAGATAAACAAAATGCTTACAATAAAGAAGTGTAAAAAATAAACAAATAAACAAACAAACAAACAAATAAATGAAAATGGCTTACAATATATCTATCTATCTCTCTCTTTTTCTCTTTCTCTTTACCCTCTTTTTTCCACTGGAAGAGAAGACCTAGATGGTGCCTGCTCAGATCACTATATTTTCACCTGCATTGCTGGTTAAAGCGTGTGACGTCAGTGGCATCACTCAGTATCCTGTAAGCTGGTAATAGACAACTACTTAATAAAGCAGTCCTTCAAAGCCTACTAACAAGTGCTCCGGATGGTCCCCGTGCACTGTGCATAAAAAGGTTTTGCACTCCCTACATCACCTCATTATCATAACAACCACAATGCAAGCCTTTTTTTCTTGATAAACTCATGGTATGCATTTTTTGAGAGACCACATTGCAATGAGCAACATACAGAAACAGAATATAGTGGATATCAGAGTATATTGTCATAGAGGCAAACTGACAGCAAACAAAGCAACTGATAAAGTGATTCAGGAATGCAATGCTCATGCAAGTGTCAGGGAAGCAACAGACACTATAACAAAGCAATAGAGTGTCTGGGATGATAGCACTGGGCATGAAAGGAAACTGAGAGTCATGAGAGCTCAGCATGACATGGTACAGGAGGCAATGCAGGATAGGACGTAGCCCTTTTGGGTTTGAGAGCTCTACCTGAAAGGGCACAGGAGACAAGCTGGAAGGTTACAGGTTTATTGGGTCTCAATCTGACAGGCACAGGAGAGAAACAGGTCAGGTTTCAGTCCTGTTGGAGAGGGCTCAACTTACAAAGGCAAAGAGGCCATGCAGGCAGGTTGCAATGTAATTTGGGGGTGGCTCAACCTGACAGGGCACAGGTAACATGGTCAGGCTGAGTCACTGTTCTGCGCTGTAGGTGACACAGTATGATGCTATAATTGCATAGACAGTATGACATGCTACAGGAACAGACTGGGTGATCTGCACATGTCCAATGGACAGCAAGTAAGGCTAGCATGACCATGACCACCACACTATGACAAAGTGTCAGAATAGTTACACTATATTAGCCAGAGGCCTGTGATGACCATAAAGGTGTTGGGTCACTACACAGGCACTTGCTGACTGACATGGACAGTCATGCATGCACACACTGTTCCCTTTTTGTAATCTACAAGTGTAAATGTCCTGACATGAGACTGAAGAAATGGCAATGACTGGAAGTGGGCAAAGGTGCTACTATAGGCCTTATGCACAAATGGCATGTATATCCTTGAAAAGGACAAAGCTGACAGGACCTACCAGGGTTAAGGTTGGCAGTGAATGCTACAGGACATCAATTCATTAAGTAGCCATAAAAGTATAATACTACACATGTTTCATAAGCTCACCAATACACTACTGCACATCAGGATCAAGGTACAGAAAAATCACCAAAGATAGACTGAACACTGGGGGAGGACTACAACCAAAGAGACATTTCACAGAGATGGTAGACTTCCTGGTATCCTGGGAAACGTCATACAACCTATATACTTGATTGTGGCTTGCAGGTGGAAGCTGGGATGTGGACAAATGTCTGATTATCTTTAAATGATGCTCCACATGAATAGTAACACTTGCTGCTGCTGTCGGACAATGACCAGCATCTGTGAATTGTTCGCTCAGAAAAATACCATTATGGCACCCACTGATGCTGCAGCTTGAACAGGAATAACCTGCACTACAAAGTATTTATCATCGTATAGGATATGTACCCAGCACTGCCACAGGTGTGTTACATTTATGCATTCACAGGCTGCACTGGGAGTGGATCCAGCACAAGAGGTCAGACTATATCCCTCAATCTCTTAGCACAAGAAATCTGGACAAAACCAAAAATAATGGGGAGACAAGGGCCCAAAATCAGAGAGAGGTTTTAATTATTTCTCTTATAAACTTAGAAATTTGCTAGAATGACAGGATTTTTATTTGCATGGGTTTTCTGAATCATATGAAGTCTGAAACTTAAAGGTATGTCGTTATTAAATGGCTTCAGTTCTCAATTATTTGATAGAAAACCACACATTTTATGATGAACAGACCAAAATATGAGGCAAAAATCTGTATTGCTTAGAATACACCTGATGTCAGCAGGTCAGTGGTGGTTGATGATGATGGCCTAATACACATGGCACAGTCTGATGAAAAATTGGCATTTTCAGCAAAGTTAACAGTAGAGATGTACTCACATCACCCATGGCTATGGTGACTGGGAAAGGACAGGATGAACCACGAGTATCACCAGTGTTCAGCTAGGGTAATCCTGTCCATGTTAGCTCCCACACTACACATATGTTACCATAACAGATGGACAACGAGGGATGCATTGCTTCTTAGATGCATGCACCTAACAAAAGGGAGCGGCGTGTATGTGGCCATCACCACCATGACTCCAGAACTATCCCAGGCCTGGGTATCACTCTTGGCATCAATCAGTAGATGTGCAGGAAAGTGATCTAGATAGAGAAGGCCAGTGCGCACACCATGTCAGAGATGTTGAGTGTACTGCATAACCTAAGTGAGGACCTGCAAAATTAGCAGGAATTGTGGGTTATTCTAACATGCATAAGACATACCTGTCAATGGCCATGGTGGTACATTTGGCAACTATAATTGCATCCCTGCAGATGCAGGCAACTGGCCACTATAATCATGATAAGGGATGGATGTGCTTTGCATGATCAGATGTTAAGTTTACCCAGAAACACACACCATTCCAGAGATGGCTTCTCTTTCCACACAGTTAATGGTTGCCTCTTAAATTCGGGATGAACTCTCCCATAGACATGACTAACACTCTTCCTATGTATGCACACCCCAAAGGGCTAGACAATCAGTGTTCCACAGTTCAGTACTATCTTATTCCCTTATAGCCCAGTCATGAAAAATAAATACTTGTGCAATTTCTGCATAGTTGTGGATGCTAACATTCTACTGGAGAGCCACAGTGGAGGCCATAGAAAAGTTTCTATACATGTTTACAACATGGTGTGCCATGTTTTAGACAGAGAACCTCCACCTGTGGCACTGCCAAGAAACATGGTACATCCAGACAGCATTCTACTCCTAGATATTATGCTACATCATTGGAGAATGTGATCCCTGTCCTGTCTCCTGCCTCTGGCTGTGTGTGTGTGTGTGTGTGTGTGTGTGTGTGTGTGTGTGTGTGTGTGTGTGTGTGTGTGTGTGTGTGTGTGTATGTGTGTGTGTGTTTGTCTCTTACCATCACCCATGACCTTTCCAAATATGCTGTCATTGCTTCCCCTATCAGGGCACCCTACCCAACTGTGTAAATGATGGTGATTCATAACTGTGTCCAGCCAAAACCTCTGGCATGTGTGGGCATAGTAATCTGTGACACACAGTCTTGAGACTCCTGGAAGCTTGAAAGCTTGAAAACAAAGCATTTGGACTATGTTTTGCATCCAGAGAAGTACATTTAAATTACATTTAAAATATAGCACTTCTCTTACCATTTTAAGTTAGTTTTGTGTGTTGTGTTGGCTCTTCATCTGAAGTTAAAGGTATTACTTTAACAGGTTTTTATAGTCTGCAGTGTTTTTTGGTTTCTGTGCTGAGCAGAGGTGCATTGACTGGGCCATCATTTTATTGCATTTTTACTGTCTCTCTTCTGAATCTGAAGCTACAGCTATAAATTGATTTTAGTTTTACAGTATCCACTATTATTTCTCTGAACCGCACCCACAGACTGAAATAAACATGTTTATTTAGTCATGTCTTACTCATTCCTACATTTTAACACCACTTTTAGATTCTATATACTTTTTATTTATAATTTTAAATGTAATTCCAGAGCCTCTGCCCACATAGGATCTGGCATCTTGATTTTTTAGTCTGCCTTTAGGTATCCCACAATGCAGTGTTTAGCTTTAAAATATTGCATCATAGCACCTAAGTTTTTGCAAATGCATTGATATACATGTTTTCACATATACCCTGCTTTATTTGGATTAATTACCATCTCTTACTTTTCAATGACAATTTAAAAGACAAACAGGGATAATCACACAGAACAGCATTTTCAGTGCCTTTTACTTTTTCTTTTTAAAGTGGCTAATTTTCATTCTTTTGTTATGCCTGCGTTTTAGTCCTTAAACTCATCTCCCCTGCTCCTAAACACCTCCCTTTGTATCTATCAAAGTGTCAAACTCAATTTGAGCTGTATGCTGCTGTGATTGATAGCTCGCAGTAGGAGACAAAGATCATGTACGGTTGCCTTGTGCTATCCACCTACTTGCAGTGGGACACTTATTTTTGCTGCACCATAACATCTTTCTGTCCTCAGATTTTAATCCTTCCTACCTATTAATTCGTAACATATTGTTTGGCAAACTTTTCAAATTAATTTTTCAGGGATTCCTGAGAAAGCAAAATTTTTAAATAATTGTGTCACAAAGGCCGTAAAAAATAAAACAACTTGTTTTTATATAGCACTGTGATGCACTTAAGACTGTTTGCATCAATGTGCATTTTCTAAGCAATAGTAATGCAAGTGTAAAGTATCACATTATTGCCATAACAGTAATAATCAATGATCACCTGAGAAGTTATAAGAAACAGGTCAAAGGTAAGATTAAAAAAATCATGAACATTCTGTAATATCAGGGATATTTGAGATGTATGGTATTGGGCCATTTACCTCTTATTGTACTGTTGTCTGTATTTACTCCCTGTAATTTGTATCTTGCAACTGGAGGATTTATCCAGTAATTTTCTTAGTTTGAAGAATAATAATATAAAAATGTCAGAAAAAGTTAACAAATAATAACCTAGATTATACGGGGAGGTTGTGATGTAGAACCACGGGTGGAGGCACACTGGGATGTGTATGGGAGAGGAGCAGTAGGAAGTATGGTGTTAGGTGTCATGGAACCCTGGATCAGGGGTGAGGGCACTGGGATGTGTATGGGAGAGGAGCAGTGGGAAGCATGGGGTTAGGTGTCATGGAACCCTAGAACCAGGTGTGGAGGCACTGTGGGATATGTATGGGAGAGGAGCAGTGGAAGCATGGGATTAGGTGTCATAGAACTGTAGAACCAGGGGTGGAGGCACTGTGGGATGTGTATGGGACAGGAGCAGTGAGAAGCATGGGGTTAGGTGTCATGGAACTGTAGAACCAGGGGTGGAGGCACTGTGGGATGTGTATGGGAGAGGAGCAGTGAGAAGCATGGGGTTAGGTGTCATGGAACTGTAGAACCAGGGGTGGAGGCACTGTGGGATGTGTATGGGAGAGGAGCTGTGAGAAGCATGGGGTTAGGTGTCATGGAACTGTAGAACCAGGGGTGGAGGCACTGTGGGATGTGTATGGGAGATGAGCAGTGGGAAGCATGGGATTAGGTGTCATAGAACTGTAGAACCAGGGCTGGAGGCACTGTGGGATGTGTATGGGAGAGGAGCATTGAGAAGCATGGGATTAGGTGTCATAGAACTGTAGAACCAGGGCTGGAGGCACTGTGGGATGTGTATGGGAGAGGAGCAGTGAGAAGCATGGGGTTAGGTGTCATGGAACTGTAGAACCAGATGTGGAGGCACTGTGGGATGTGTATGGGAGAGGAGTAGTGAGAAGCATGGGGTTAGGTGTCATGGAACCTTAGAACTAGGGGTGGAGGCACTATGGAATGTGTATGGGAGAGGAGCAGTGAGAAGCATGGGATTAGATGTCATGAAACCCTAGAGGTGGGGTGGAGGCAATGTGGAATGTTTATGGGACAGGAGCAGTGAGAAGCATGGGGTTAGGTGTCATGGAACCCTAGAGCTAGGGGTGGAGGCACTGTGGAATGTTTATGGGATTGGAGCAGTGAGAAGCATGGGGTTAGGTGTCATGGAACTGTAGAACCAGGGGTGGAGGAACTGTGGGATGTGTATGGGAGAGGAGCAGTGTGAAGCATGGGGTTAGGTGTCATGGAACCCTTTGCCTAAGGCATCATTTCATGTTCACCTGTCTGGCTATTTGTCAAGTGAGATCTCTGTGCTGCTGTTGAGGTTATGCTGCCTTTCTTTCTTTCTTCCTTTTTTACAATAAGGAAATGTTATTAAAGGTTCTTCATACTTCTCTAGCAGTGTTTCCACTTATGATTTGGGTTGCACATAGGCAATGTTGGGCATTTCAGTGTCAAGATTGGTGGCAGGTCGGTCAGTGGGCCAGAGGCCTTATTTAGTCCTTAGACTTTGAATTTATGGTGCATATTGAGCCAAAATAAACTGTAATTAAGCAGAACAATGAAGTCTACAGGCTCTTTTCACAGAGCAGACAAATACACTAAAATAATGCTATTTTTAATCCCATGACAGTGATGGTTCAACTGAATTCCTCATTAGTGATGCTAACTGGCTAGGCTTTTGATTTCTGCTGTGCCTTTGTTCATTTTATAAATGTATGCATATATTTTCTGCTATTTGTTTACACCTCCATTAGTATCTTCATGACCTGTTTTGTGTCTCTGTAATGCAACAGTGCGTTAATCACTTGCTATAACCATTTACTTGCAGGTTGGATGATGGACTGAACCACTGCTGCAGGGTTTACATGAAGTATTGCCTGTTACAGGATTTTGTTATTGGTCTAATTTAGATGTTCCTAATGTTTCATACATTTTACATTGCAGAGTATACTTCACTGTAATAATGTAATACTGAGGTAACTCTGTGATTCTGCTTGTATAGTACCTTGTTTAGTATTTTGTATGCGATATATTATCTGTTTGCAATTGTAAGTAGAACTTGATTTATTTTAGATGTTTTATATATATATATATATATATATATATATATATATATGGGTCCACTTCTTAAACTCAAAATACGGAAATCTCAATTTCAGTATTTTGAGATAAAAACATCAAAAGCCCACCAAAACATATAATACCTAAACCCAAAATAATGAAAAAAAAAAAAACATCCAAACCATCCAATACATAACACTGCCTTACATTTCCCCCTACATAACACTACCTTATATTTAAGCAGGGGGGCAAGCCTCCTGCACGCCCACACCCCTACTACTGATATATATATATATATATATATATATATATATATATATATATGTGTGTGTATATATATATATATATCCCAACTCCGAGGTTGCACTAACATGAATAACACACACACACACACACACACACACACACACACACACACACTACAAATGTACAAAATCACCACTTTCATCATTTACACACACACACACACTCTAACCTACAGTACCTTCCCTAACCAACTCCTAAAACTTACCCAAAGACTAAATCAAACCAAAAACTTCTCCAAAACGCTCACAACATACACACTATCCTGAATCTCTGTTAATAAATACAAATCAGCTGACGTGTAGATCACGAAAACAACAAAGCATTAAAGAGACAGCACACTACATAACACACACCACACAACTACTACAAATTTGAAAAAATGAGATTCAAGAAAATGCAGTTACTAAAAACTGCACTTGCGACCTTCTTGACTTGAAATACTGAAATTCGAGATGTCAGTATTTCGAGTTTAAGAAGTGGACCCATATGTGTATACATATATATATATATATATATATATATATATATATATATAAATTAATGAAACACACACACACATACATGTGTGTGTGTGTGTGTGTGTGTGTGTGTGTGTGTGTGTGTGTGTGTGTGTGTGTGTGTGTGAAATACTGACCAAGTTCAAGATGAGCCTGGGTGAAATTCATTAACATTTCATAATCAAAAAAACATGCAAGGAATAACACAAGTAGTTCAGATTAGTCTGTATATCTACATTCTGGTAAGCCGAGTGCAATGGTATAACATCAATAAGTCTTTGAGAGCAGCAGAGAGGTGGAAAGGATAGAGGGATAATGTGCTATGTTATTTATTTAGTTTTTGTTGACCAGGTTAGTCCCACTAAGATAGTGATCTGCCTGCTGTGATGTGGCATAGATGCTTTGTGCTGTGTGAATGGGCATCTATGGTACTGGCTGCCAGAACATGACATTGAGGCTTGTCACAGATTGCTTTGTATGTGAAGTCTAAGAGCTTCTCTGCAATTGTACTGTAAGAAAAAGGGCAATCAGTGTGACAGACAAAATAGATAATATATTGATATATTGCAGGGTCAGGTCATGGTCTACATATTTTTTCGGAAGATGCAGTATGGCTTCAGCAGTGCAGTTCAGTGTTCTGGACCTACATCTTTTGTGGGGGGGGGGGTCTGCAATAGGACTTGGTTGTAAGGGACTTTGCTGTTTCTGCAGATATGGTAATGATTTCTGTGGTAAGGTTACCAATAAATGTATTTGTATAACCAATCTCCCAACCAAGCAGCCAAAGTAATGAACCCATACCTGTCAACTATCCAGATTTTTGCATAATATCCAAATTTTTGCCTTACATTTTTTGTCTGTTCCTCATAAAAGGTTGGTTTTCTGGCAAATCAATGGCTAATTATAGAGGATTGAATTTAGAAAATGTTAACAGACATCCAGTTTTAGACTTCATACCCATCAGAAAATTCATATTGATGCAAAATCTTTTTATGCTATCAACTTTCTAAGTTTGTAAGAGCAATATTTGAAAGTTGTCCCCATTTTTAGATCTTTGTTCTCCCCATTTTTATGGCTTTGTCCAGATTTCTTTCTCTAAGATGCTGAGAGGTATGAGTGAGCCAGGCCACCTCCCTCTACCCAGGATTGGTGAGCCAGCTTGTATGTGTATAAGAAGTGAGATAATTCAATGTACTAGAGTAACTCTCCAGTCAACCGAATATCATACTCATGCATATTCATGGGGAACTTCAACTACACCACTAATCCTACACAAGTCCAATCTCACAGGCCCAAACATTCCAGATGGTCCATATGCCTACTAGGGGTGCAAAGATACTCAACCTAGCCCTCATGAATATGGGTGAAGGTTGCAAACCCACCACACACACACACACACACACACACACACACACGCACACACGCACACACGCACACACACACACACACACACACACACACACACACACACACACACACACACACACACACACACACGTAGCGTAACATCCTCACAGATGAGGTCAGACCATGAAGTTGTCTCCTTTGAAATAAAATCT
The DNA here is from genome assembly GCF_019279795.1 of Protopterus annectens. Taxonomy (NCBI): domain Eukaryota; kingdom Metazoa; phylum Chordata; order Ceratodontiformes; family Protopteridae; genus Protopterus; species Protopterus annectens. The sequence continues at coordinate 1,547,863,917 of NC_056731.1, read as the reverse complement.
GGGACACTAGCCAGATCTGGAACTTTCAGGAATTACTCTATGGAAAACAAGCTACTATTAAGTAGCACTCTGGCAAAGTAGCTGCTTGTCCCCTAGTATGTCTCTGAAAATAATTGCCATTTTTTTGCAGAGACCGTATGCTAAGACAGGCCTTGTTATTCTTGGTGTACTAAAAGTGGGCTCAGACTAAGACTGAAACATGTAGTATTGCCAGTTATTGTGGAAAACCCCTCTCCTCATAGAAAGTACATCACCTCAAAATAAAAATATAGTCAGGAACTTATTGTAACTCCCTCTCTTTTGACCATTATGTGACTGTGGTTGTCAGGAAATCTTTACTTAGGACAGCTAATTGCAGAAGGAATATCTTCAAGGTCTAAAGGGGTAATCACTCAGCTGTTATTGAATTCACTGCCCCCTTTAGGATGCATCTCACTAAGCATATCAAACAAGCAGAAAGATGCAAAGGTTCCTTACCAAAACAATTTCAGGCCTAAAGCCCCTGAGTTATCAAAAAAGGCTGAAAGCTCTGTCCCCTGATTCTGTGTTTTATATAATATTGAGGATAAATCTTTGTCTCACCTACTGTACCATAAGATACCCATTTGCCTTAGATCTCCTGTATCTCCGCCAGTCCAACAGCTCCACAATACTAGGAACAAGGACCTAAATCATATAACTCAGCACATACCAAACCTCTAGAATAAACTTCCCTTGGATGTTAAGCTGTGCGACTCACATCTTTATTTAGATATAACCTAGATTATTGGATTGGTATTGAAAAATTTACTCTGGGATATTTCTCCTGGAGAAGGGAGAGTCAGCCTAAAGGAGGGTACTGGTAATATATAGATGGTCATATGACTAAACAGCATTGGAATATTTCTGAAATCTATGAAATGTTCCAAACCTGACTACAACTTTCATTGGTTCATAGTTTAAGTATTTTTGCTTTGGGATTCCAGTCTACACTAAGTCACTTGTTAGTCAGCCAAACTAGAATTTGTTTTCACACATTGTCTTGCTGTCTCTATTTATTTATTTATTTGAATCTGTTTAGTATAGAGGACTGATGTTAGTGATTTTCAGAGTGCAGAATATACATACACACACACACACACACACACACACACACACACACACACACACACACACACACACACACAAAATGCAAAAAATGACATAGCCATGTACAGGAATCATATTCTTTATTAATTATAATATTTATTGCAGTTGGTTTGAGGGCACATAAAAGCAGTATATGAAAACTTATTTTTTGTAGTTTCTTTCATAGAGACTAAAGCTCGGACTTGTTAATGAGCTGCGTCTTATTCTAAGGGTGCAGGTTTTGAATCTTTCCACCTTTATCTGCTTACTGTTTGACCTTAAGCAAGTCACTTAACCAGACAGTGCTTTGGAACAGTTAGTAATTTGGCTAGTCTCTTTAATGATCTCCTGGACTGCATGCCTAGTAACTACCTATGAAGCCATAAACAATATTTATGTACACTATCTACTCATAGACTATGTATATGTTGAGAGTGACTATTATTGTCTGTAATGTTTTAACTCTGCAGAATTGTCTAGATGTATAGCATATCTTGTAAGATCTTCTAACATAGTTTATGTTCTTTAACTTATTTTCGTATAGTATTTCTCACATTGTTTGTATTGTATTGAATTATACTGTATTTCTATTGTACTGCATGTGGAGCTTTTCTCCCCAGGCCTGTGCTGAAAATGGGTTCAGTATACCCAGTCAGACCACCCCGGTAAACACATGTCAAATGAATAAAATAAAATAAATATATGGTAAACAATGTATATATGGCCTTAAAAGGCATTAGTTCAAATTGCAGTAAGGTTACTTTGAAAACTTGCAGTTGTATTTCTCCCTAAGTATTAACAACACACACAACTGCTCTGAAAAGGGAATATGTTTTAAGTCAGGAGAAGTGCAAGGCAGGACAGTACAAAATATTTTTCATGGATGTAAACTGATCTGGTGGTGTTCCTTAGGTAAGTGTATTTTTCTGAGTAGATCCTACTGACAAACAACAGCATTATTGAATGACTGCTCCTGTTTGCATACTGCAGTCTTGATCATGTGGCATTTGTTTCTAATTCCACACAGCAGTGCAACTCACTGAGTGCTCTCTTTAGAAACAGCACCCTTCTTCCTGTATCATCTACTTTGAATTCTGTTTTATGATAGTTGAATTGTATGTTCTCAACTATTGTTGTCTATCCCTGTTTCAGTCTGCTAGTGGTAGTGAGATTTCTAGCAGGCTCACTGCCCTTATCTCCACTGCCCCAGCACAAGCATTCTTTTTAAAACTGATATTTTTTTATGTTTCTGTCGCTTTGTGGCTCCCCACTTTCTTCCAGCAATCCTCTTCCAGAATATTCTTTCCTGTGGCTTTGAGATTTACCTGGAACTGACTTAAGGTATCATATAAATATGCATGTTTTCCATCATTTTCAACTCCTTCTGATTTTCTCATCACCGTATTCACTCACAGCTACATTACAGGGGTCTGCATACCTATTTTGCATGTCACAGTCTGTTATAGCTGGAATCTCTGGAATCTTTTCTCAATGTTCATTATGTGAATTGAAATAATAAAAAAGCATCCCTGTTTACTTTTAATTCAGTTTTTATTATTCAAATACAGCAAATCTGTTAAGACTATAATGGGGAATGAAAATATGGAACAACCAAAAAGACCAAAGCAGAGGACAATACCAGAAAAAGAATGCTCAGTATTGGCACGCTTAGTACTTCCCACATTAAAATAATTTTAATCATAGTACATCTATATACAGAGGTAATATGCAGTTAAATTAATATAATCATATAACACTTATCAATGCGCACTCATATCCGCTCATCTTTGATTATAGTCATGCAATTTATCTTACAGATTTAACCAAAGTATCTCACTTAGACTGAAAAGCATAGAAATTAGGTGTAGGAAAAAAGTATTACACGTTTAAAGATGAGAATTTCAAAAATAAAGAAAAAACAAGTTTATAAAGGTAAAACACTCTAAACTATTCAAAAGTATGCCCTAAAAAGGAATGATAACTCATTTTCAAACTATAGAAGGACAGTTAATGCTTCAGATACAAGCTGGTTAATATTTATGCATGTATTCTGTTCATATCTACTTATTCATCTCTGAAGACAGTTAAACATTTACCTACATACAAGTGGTATGCTTCTGGAATACAATAATTGTATCTATATATATATCTGTGAAGAAATGTAAACTATGTTCTTGTATAATATTGTATGCATTTAGGAGAAAGTGTTGTAATTTATAAAATTATTTGTTAGATTGTTTTTTAAGTGGAGCTTTTCTCCCCGGGCCTCCACTGAAAATGGACCTGTGTCCAGTCGGACTTTCCCGGTCAACAAATGCAAAATAAATAAATGCATGTATTTATGCGTGCATAGTTTTGTTTGTTTACTTATGTATATATGTATGTATGTATGTGCATATGTATATATGTACGCCCACCTTAAGTGTATTTTAATTAATCACAGTTAATCATAAGAATGCAGTACAATCCCTGTTCCATAAATATAGACTCTGAATGGCACACAACAGCGGCATTGGGACTCCATGCTGTTGCAGCACTTCTTAAAGAGCATGCTGGGAACACAGCTATTTGCCAGTTTTAAGTCCCAAAGACACACCTAATTCAAACTGCCAAACTCCTAAATTTCCTTCATTATCAGTGTAATGACAAAGTTGACTGATGGGCCCGTTCTGGAGGGGAAAGTGATCTTATGATATGCTACCTAACTAAAAACACCAGAGGCTTGAAATGAGCAGGTCCCTTTCAGATGCAATGCAACACAAAAGTTTACCTGTCTTCTTGAATCTGGCTTCACAGATCTTCTGTAGCTATTCATGGCAAACATCATTCAGAATCCCACCAGAAGCAATGCAGAGCAAAAAAAGTATACCCACATCTAAAGACTGCCTGTGCCCTTCAGTATACACAAGCTGATGGACAATTATTTCTAACTAGTCTTTGCTTAATAATAGAAGAAAACACTCAAATCCAAACAATAAATACTGTAACATGCTCTAGAATAAAATTCAGAACATTAAATGAGCAGATTTAGAATCATTTGACTTCTCAAACAACTACAGCACTTTTCTCCATTAACCAAATGGATTTACCATTGTTACATATTCAGCTTAATTTTTTAAATATTTGCAATATAGTGAATGGAATTGTTCTGTATTTCTCATTATCACTGTTAATTTTTACAGTATAAATTACCTTACTCTTATATAACGAGTTAATTTCAGATGGTCACAACAAATTTTGCTATGTAATTATCCCTGTTTGACATGGAGATCACACAGTAGTCTATACATTATAAATACAACAGTTTTATTTTCATTGATATAACAATATAATAAGTAATATTTTGTAAAAAGCTTTATTGGTGTAAAAAAACATCTAATATGTTAACATCTTTCTCTCCATTTGATTCTTATTCTGAAGGGAATCGGTGTTTGAGTGAGTCCAAATCTTGGTGTCAAGTCTGGCTTTTTGCCAATTTCAGGCCAGATAAACTCACAGTGTTTCAGAAGAATTGTGAAGAAGAGGAAAACTTCCATCAGAGCAAGATTCTCACCCAGACATACCCGGGGTCCTAGAAAAGAAAACAATGTGCAAATGTTAGATAACATGCTATAAATTTATAATAGCACCATATGGTCTACTGAATTTCTATCCATGTAGATCTGCATCTATTGTACTTGTACCCATATTGCTTGTATTATACACTTATATAGCTGTCTGAATTTGTCTTTTTTTTATTTCTGTAGCTATACCTGTTTGTATTTGCATAGGTGCATAGGTATATACTAGACTAACAACCACCAGAGCCTTTATAAGTCTAGCCATGGAACTCAACCCAATTAAGAGGGGATATGATAGGAAGTTTGTAGACGTTATGTTGGGGGTATGTTATTTTGGGCACTGCTATCTGCTTCTATCAGAGACATGGGGAACAGACACAAGGTAAATTTCTAATTTTGCATCCATTGGTCAAGGTTACGCTTAAAAAGAGTAAGGGATAGACTCTGCTTCACATGGATGGGGAGCCTGTTCCAGTGCATGTGGATCCTGTGAGACACATATCTGTCTCACTAACATGTCTTATTTATATTACAAGCAAAATTTAAATCCTTGCATTGAGTGGTTCTGACGCTGTCTATTTTGGGGATGTGCAAAAGGTCCCTCTGATCTGGATATGATGAAGCTTTGTATGCCAGGCACAGATCACCTCTTAGCAACCTGTAGAAGACTGAGCATAGAGATAAGGCTTTAAGTTGACCCATATAGAATGATGTATTTATACTGTAGATTCTCTGGTAAGGAAGCTTTGTGGGTGCTCCATCTGCTGCATATGCCAGGTCAGGTACCTGTCGGAGGCATTATACTAAATGATGGGTCTGATAAGGGCCAGATAAAGTAGCACTTAACTTCTTTGGACATGGGTACCATGCTCTTATTTATAAGTTGGGTGACATAGAATGATTTTCTTACTATCTTGGTCACATGTTGGTCAAAGGACAGATTAATGTTTGCATATGTTCCCAGTTCCCTGACTACCGTATTAATTCTTAGGGTTGTCTTACTGATGGAGTAATTATTCTGGGTGGCAGTTTTCCAAAAAGGCACTATAATGCATTTTATGGGATTGAGTTTTAATCTGTAACTTTGGCACCAGTCATCTGTCTGTGTTAGACCTTTTTGTAAGATGCTTGTATCATGGGGGGAATCTATGATAACTTCTAATTGTAGTCATCTGCAACACTGGTCAAGTAAAGGCCTTTGACATTAGCCTTTACCTCCAAGAAGTTGATGCCTAATATGAGATGTCCCAACATGGATCCTTGAGGTTCCCCACTGATTAATAGTCTCTTAGTGGAGATTGTATCACCAGTCCTGATTTCCTGGGTCCTACCTGTAAGCCGGCTAGTAATCAAGATTTGTGCCCACTTTGGTGAGTTTGTCAACTATACTCGAATGTGGTATTGTATTGGACACATTAGCCAGGTGCAGGTAGATGGTATGCACCACTTTCCCCTTATCCATTGCTTTGGCAACATTCTGAAAGAAGTCCACCCAGTTTAGTAGGCATGGCCTTCCCTTGACAAAAGTCAAACTGGGCTGGGTCAGTCCAGTCTCTGAAGGTTGCCCACATCTTTGCTGATCATTTCCATGGCTTTGCATATTAGTCTGGTCAGTCTAATAGGTCTTTAGTTTCTGGAGAAAGTTAATGGCCCACCCTTGACAAGACAGAGATAACTGTTGCAGTCCTCCATTCTCATGGTACAAAGTCTGTTTTGAGGCTATAATTGAAAACTGACTCAAGTGGTCCTAATAGGTCATATTTCAAGCTATTTAAGAGGCATTCCTGGACTGTGCCAAGGCCCATTGAAACTCTGTTTTTGGCCTTAGTGAGCTCCACCGCGGGGATTGTAGGATGTGAAGTTTGAGCTGAATTTTTTAGCCAGCAAATTCGCTATGTTGTTTTGTTCAGTGAAAACAGCACCACTGATCACCAGTTCAGCACACTTATGTGTGATGCTTTACATAGCTGTAGAAGGCCTTATGATTGTCTTTAGCCACTGAGGCTATGTTGACCTTATAATTGGCCTTGTTGGACTTAATTAGTCCTCTTTGTTTCCTCTATAATTTAATTAGAGATCTCATATCATTAAGGGGGGGGGGTGCTGTTCCTGATTTTAGCAATGACTTTTTCCTTTATTTATTTATTTATTTGACATTTGTTAACCAGGATAGTCCGGCTGAACCAAGGTCCTTTTTCAGTGGAGGCCTAGGAAGAAAAGTTCCACATACAAAAGAACAATTTAACAATAGCATAAAATAATGCAATGATAATGCAATAATTCAATACTGTAAAAATTCAAAACAAAGAAAACATTCTGACCTATATCTATTAACAAGATTTACATTTATGTAGCAGTGCCATTAGCATGTAACCTGGTACAATTAATGGAAATAATTGAGGAGTAAGGGACATTGTTATTTATTTGTTTATGTATTTATTTTATTGATTTATTTATTGCCATTTGATTGCCAGGAAAGTCTAATGAGTATTAGAAAATATTTTAAAAACAATTTTTATAATCTTCAAAAATAATACAAAAAATCTACAGATTAAACAATTACACTAAATTAGACATAAAATGAAAACATTGGTTAAGAACAAATACAAGTTATATGACAATGATTTAATATTTAGAGAAAGTTTTTGCAAATTTATAGAAAAATTAAAGGTCAGTTAGTATAATACAAAGAGGAAATCCAATATGAAGTGATAGAAAAGCAGGGTTATGGTATAAATAGTGAGAAGGCCAGGGGAGATAAATTCATTGAAGTAAGAATGTGAGCGAAGAAGGGAGAGTAAGGAGGTGCAAGACATGAAAATGTACTCATTCACATTATGGATATAGTTTATCCTGGTGTTGAGCAAGAGCAGAGCCAATGTTTGGCTAGGAAGTCTTTCAAAATAGTTTTGAAAGATGGAAGGGAGGGTATTAACCTGCTGGATACAGATAATGGGTTTCAGGCCTTAGCGACATAGTATGAGTATAGACAATGCCCAAGCTTTGTGGACAGAAAGGAGTTTTGGTCACTGGATCATAACAACCAACTGGGAACATAGTTGTGTAGAATGTTATTTAGTGCTGGACAAACAGATGGATGCTCGATAATTTTATAGGTGGTAAGAAGCTGTGTATATGATAGTAAATGGCGTAGCTCTAATCAATTTAAGCTTTTTAATGTTATACACTGGTGGGGTCTGAAAGGGATATTTGCTACAAAGTTAGCAACTTTGTTATAGCATTGTTCTCATTTTGATTTTTGTGATGCCTGAAGGTTAGTAAGGTTGAATATAACTTATTAAGGTGGGGATTCTACCAGTGTAGTTAGTTTTGGGCTTACTTCAAGTAGGTACAACAGCCTCTATACATCTATTTACATGGTTGTACAGGATCTCTGTGACCAGTTCCACATAGATTTCTATAAACGTGGATGTTTGGAGGAGTAGTAGTATTGAATTTTAACAAACTATTGCTTAATATGAAGTTTTTTCCTTTGGAATAATTCCTATCGCATGGTTTGCTGGGGTTATTGAGTTGATTTTTATTTCAAAGGAGACATGTTTAGGTTGGGGGTTGCAGCACTGTCCTGTATTGGTGAGTACCAGATCCAGTACATTTGAACCTCTGGTGGGTGTGCGCACTATTTGGTCAATGGTATTTGTGTTAATAAATTCCAGGAACATTGTGCCTGTGAGCATGAGGCAGTATATGTTCCCCAATGTACAGAAATTAAATTCTCACAGGAATAATTTATTTGTTTTAATGGTAACTGTCTCCAGTAGGTCTAGGTATGGGCTATGGAAGTCTGGGGACATAGAGGGTGACCTATCGCTTGCTAGGATATGGTATGGGACTTTGTTGATGGTGATTTGCACATGGATAAATTCTAGGACATCATCCTGTTTAAACAACCTAGAGTTATGCTTTTTACTAATAAAGATTGAGACCCCCCACCTCTTGTCCCCATCCACGCAGCTGATAGTCTAAATGGGTGGAAGGCACTGAAGCTTTGCACTGCCAGAGTACTTTCTGCAGATTTGCATAATGTGATGGTAATGGCACAGATTCTTATACTCTCCAGAGTCAGAAGAGCTTGCACGGTGTGGAATTTCTTGTTTAGGCTCCTAATTTTGAGCAGTGACACCTTCAAGTTTCTTTGGATTTTATAGGTTTGTCAATTTGGCATTGCCTAAAACAGGCCTTAAATGTGTGGATAAAGTTTTAGCAAATATTTAGAAGCCTAGGAGAGACAGGTGCAGACCATCCTTTGTAAAGCAATGTAGTTTGTTTACTATGTCCTCCTATGCTGAAAAATGAATACCCCTGTAAAGATACCAAAAAGCGTTCATATTTTGGTATCATCCTTGGTGAAGGTAGAAAGCTACTCATAGCAAAGCACATACCTGCCTGAGAAATATATTCAGACAGATCACGTCTCTCTTCATTCTGTCCATGAAAGTATTGTATGTCTCAAGTCATTAATGCCCACATGGATAATGACAGAATCATACTTGTATCTGTGATGTAGTGACTTGAGTGTGTGTATAACTTGGCAAAACTGGCTCTGGATAAGTAGCTAAACGCTATCTTCTCCTTATTCAGTCTGGTGAGTGGTGCATCTGTGTGTCATACAGTGGAGTCCATTATAATAAGAATGTTGGGTAATGTGCTTTCTTGCTTTATAGGGTTTGATCTTGTGACACCACTTGGTGTAGGCATATATGTGATGTTTGGTGTTGCTTTTGGTAGGTGCTTTAGAGACTGCTGAGGATAGATGTTGCCATTTATAGGTTTAGAAGGTCTTTGAGATTTTAAAGGATTGCTTTTTAGTGTCTCAGCATAAGCTGGTTTAAGAGAGTGACTGATATATTGCGTGTTCTTGACAACCTGGTTTGTATGCAAGATTTTTGCCTCCAGTTTGTATGTGTGCATCTCTTGCATACTGTGTTTATTTCTTTGAGGAATAAATTATTATGAGCATGAGACAATTGCTACTTTGTCTCAGGATATCTATATCTACCAAGCTGGCTACAGAGACATTTGGAAATTACATATCCATGTTTTCTTGACCTTTGTTTGGTTGGGCTATTGTTGGCTGTGGTCTGTGTTATACAGAGGTCTCCTTGGGTGGTCTCTGGGGTCTGGCACTAGTCTAGTTTAGATTGTGCTAAGCTTTTATAGTAGTGCTGTTTCATGTGTACTAGCTGTTCTAAGCTAGTCTCAATGCAATGGCTTTGTCTTAGCCATACTAAGTCACAGGTTTCAGTTCTAAGGGTAGTTTTATAGATAAAATTTACTTTCTGTTAATTTGTGTCTTTAGGGATTTCTGCTAATGTCTTGATGTAAAATCATGAAGAAAGATTGCTTGCGGGTGTAATGCTACAACAAAACAACTTAACAAGCTACCTTGAAAAGGCAATTTCAAGTATAAGGACCTTCAGAGTGATTTAAAGGCCAAATCAACAAGTAAAGCAAAAATAAAGCAGTAGCCCTCTAAACAGTTAACTAAAGTGCAGAACAATAAAATAAATTATTTTTCTGCCATGGATGGAGCAAGATTAACTCAGGCCCTTTCAGACTGTGGTAAGGGTGCAAGCAGAGGGAAGATCTGGGAAAATGAGGAGAAGACAGTTTGTATAATGGGAGGTGTATTCAACTGCAATTATGGTTTGCTGGGTGGGCACTTAGTACTATGCATATATGAAAAACAACTGGTGGGAAAGTATTTAAATCTTACATGACGGACTATAATAATGAAAGAAGGGAGGAAGGGACTTTGGAAGTCAGATTACCATAAGGGGCAGAAGGCAGAGACACATCATTTTAAAACCACAACAACAGAAGTTTGGGATGATTGCGGGAAAAGTTCAAACTAGAGCACTAGTCCTGTGGTTAGAATTTCAGAAAAATGTAGATTAATGTTTCACTTGGGCTAGGGCAGACTCAAAGAACAGGTGAAAACAGTAGAAAGGTAAACATAAAGGCACTGAAATGTAACTTTAATCAGGTATATACAGCTGTAAAATAGTACTGAAGCACAATTCCTGGAGCAGAATTCACATTACTGACACTACTGCAATCCACCACAAACTAAGTCATCAAGCTGTGAAGAAATTTATCAGTAATTCTGTAATAAATTATTAAATGAAGCTCAAATCTGACAGTATATCACAGTCCTGACAAAACTGTGAATGAAGCTACAAGACTGACTGAGGCCCCAGACTGGGTTCAAAATACAAAATGCTACTGTTTACATATAATTCTACTTATGGAAATAGAAGTGAAGTATAATGTATAAACAGCGTTAAAACTTGCAGTTATACACAATATTCCTACAACTGTAAATGAAGTTTCAAGACTAAGGTCCCAGAGAAAACTAAAAAAAAATATTAAAAAGATAACTTTTTTTTGGAAAAAACATGGACAAAATGCAGAGAAGTACATGGTCACTATACGTGCAACTTAACATATTTACTCATAGGTTCATAGGTTCATGCTAGGCTATCTGCCCTAGGGCATTTATAAGCCTAGCCAGAGTGTGTTTGGCTTTTGCCACCCATTCTAAATTAATTTTGCTATGCCCTTTTTCGAGGTTAGTATACTGTGCCTCTGTCTAACAGTGACACAGAAGTGATACCCGGGGTAAACCTACGATCCCCCATCCACTCATCAAGATTCCTCTTGAAGAGAGTCAATGAGGGACTCTGCCTAACCTGGACTGGGATTTTATTCCAGAGTGAAGGGAGCCTCTGGGTTATGAATCTGTCCCTCCAGCATGTCCTATTTATTTCAGTGCTGAGGTTCAAGTCTCTCGAGCGCGTAGCTCGATGGGATTTGGATTTTCTGAGGTGCAGCATGTCCATTAATTCCGGGTTGGACATGGCTTTATACGTCAGGCACAGAACGCCTCTGAGCAGGCGGTATGCCACTGAGTAGAGCTGGAGTTTCTTTAACCGGGCAGCATATGGCATCTGTATGAGCCTTTTGATCCTCTTGGTGAGGTACTTTTGGGGTCTTTCCAGTTGTTGCAGGTGTCTGTTAAGGTACATCCCAAAAGGGGCATTGTACTCAATTATGGGCCTGATGAGGGATGAGTAGAGAGACACGATGACCTTCCCTGATCTAGATGTGAATCCCTTCATGATTAGGTGGGCTATATAAAATGTTTTTCTAACCACTTTGGCCACGTGGTTGTCAAATGGGAGATTGCTATCAACTTGGGTCCCCAGGTCCCTAATTACTTCTTCTGTACTTAATGGAGTACCACCTATGTGGTAATTTGTGGGCACTTTGTTTTTACCAAAGGGGATGACTATACACTTTTTGGCGTTTAACTTGAGGCCATGGCTCTGGCACCAGTTGTCTGTTTCTATGAGGCCCTTTTGGAGGATGCTTGTGTGGGCTGGAGAGTCGATTATAGCACCCAGTTTGCAGTCATCTGCGAACTTGGTCAGCCACAGTCCTTCCGTGTTGGCCTGTACCTCCGAGAAATATATACCGAACAGGAGAGGTCCCAGGACTGAGCCTTGTGGGACGCCACTTGTAACTGGTTTGGAGTCTGACATGGCTCCAGCAATTCTAACCATGTGGGTTCTGTCCTTGAGCCAGTTTGCAACCCATCTAGTGATATGGGGGTTTATATTTAAGCTGGTGAGCTTATCTATAATGCCCGAGCGGGGTATTGTATCGAAGGCTTTTGCGAGGTCCAGGTAGGCTGTGTGGACCACCTTCCCCTCGTCAATGGCCTTGGTGACAGTTTCAAAGAAATCGACCAGATTTAAGAGGCAGGATCTGCCCTTAACAAAGCCAAACTGGGTAGGATCCAGTGTCTGTAGGTCCCCAATATCTTTTTTTATGAGGTCCTTGATGATCCTTTCCATAGCTTTGCAGACCAAGCTAGTCAGGCTTATGGGGTGATAGTTTCCAGGATCCGTTGAGGCACCACCTTTGTGGAGAGGGACCACTGTTGCTGTACGCCACTCTTTGGGTACATATCCTGTGGTATGGCTGAGATTGAACAGTAGTTTTATGTTTGGGTTTAGCTCTTCTTGGAGTTCATGTAGGATGCAGCCCTGGACACCGTCTGGTCCCATTGATGCTGTGTTTTTTGCTTTGGAGAGGGCGGCTCTTACCTGAGCATCTGAGGTGTCAGGGGGGCAGCACTCTGCTGGGATAGATATTTGCCCTTTTGGTGGGGAGGGGGGGGGGAGTTTGCGCTGAACCTGTCAGCTAGGATGTTGGCAATGTCTGTTATTTTGGTGTATTTTTTGCCATTTTGGACTAATTCTGAGCATATCTGGGAATTCCCACCCAGGTTCCTAACATAACTAAAGAAAGCCTTGTGATGATCCTTAGTGTCCTGTGCAATTTTTCTCTCGAAGCTGGCCTTAGATGATTTTATGAGTGCACGTAGTTTTTTGCTAACACTGATCAGAGATGCCTTCCCTTTTTGGGATTCTGCTCTATCATGTAGTAGCTTCCTTCTTTTATTGTATAGTTTGTTTATGGCTGGGGTCCACCAGACAGAACGTCTGCCTTTGGAGGATTGGGTCTTGGTTTTATTTGGGATTGCATGATCCATGCATTCCTGAAGGTGCTCATAGAATGCGTTTATAAAGGATTCTGCGGTCTGGGCCATATTTTCCACAGGCCTGGGGGCTTTGAAGGATTCCACTTCTGTTTTGAGGAGTGTGAAATTTGCTTTAGAGAAGTTTTTCACTGTGGTTTTCTGGGCAGGGAGTGGGGTCGGGATGTGAATATCCAGTGAGATTAGTTTATGGTCTGATCTTACCAGTGAGAATTATTTTTTTCTCTTCTCTTTTGATGAAAAGCTTGTGTCTCATACTTTGGGGCTTTCCACACCTCTCAAGAGTCTTGACCAATACAGCTTGTGTGTATGCAGCTCTGTGCTAAATGTACCAGACTTGCTAGAGAGGTGTCCAATCAAACGATGCCAGTACTGGAGCTTAAGTTTCAGACCCTTTTTGCTTAATCTCTCAGTGGTGGTGTCCATGTCTGTATACAACTGTGTATGTGTGCCTTTATCATAAAATATGTATCTGTATTGACCATATTGATACCGTTTCTGCAGTTATTTGTGTATATCTGTATTTCTAGTAAACAGACATTTATGTCTGTATATGTTTTTGTGTATATTTCTGTACCTGAAGCTTATGTACATATCCCATGTATGTGCAAAAGTATGTGCATGCCCCTATATTTACATATCTGTGTGTGTGTGTGTGTGTGTGTGTGTGTGTGTGTGTGTGTGTGTGTGTGTGTGTGTGAATTTATGCCTTTTATTTAATTGAGAAACTCACTTTATTGAAAGTTTCAATTACTTAGGACTACTATATGACCCAAGGTAATTATTTTTTGGGAAGGGAGCTGCATCCCAGACCCGCTTTCCAAAAAATAACTAACTCCTAGGCCATATAAACTGTACTTAGTAACCAGAACTTTCAGTGAAATTGCTCTTCTTTAAAGAAATGAATAGCATCCATCTCCATATGCACTTAACCTGTAATCAAATATGTATGAGTGTCTTTAATTGCCTAAGTACTTTTATAGCTGTAGCCATGTCTATAACTAAAGATGGACTTTTTGCTGAAATATTTCTACATGTGCTTCAGAGTGAATTGACAAGCCTAATTGCTGGCTAACAAATTTTACCTTTCCTATGTTCATAGATTCTAGTGTCACACTAGGCAAATCAGTTCACTGGACCATTAAGACCCTAGCCACTGTAAATCTCATTTTTAGTGCCTTCAATCAATAATAGTGAAATGGATCAGTCTGGAGGGTAAACCTTCAGATCCCTTTCCATTCTTCAAGATTTGTTTTAAAGAGAAAAAATTTGTTTGACATGAAGTAAGAACTTATTCCTTAGGTAGGGGATCCTTTGGGGAAATATCTATTCCACTAGCTGATTCTATTACTACTTTGATGTAGACATGTCCTTCGAATGATTGTTGGTGGTATTACCTTTTTTTTTGGATATTTATTTATTTACTTATTTACTGGCATTTTATTACCAGCAAAGTCTGACTGGATAGCTTCCCATGTTCAGCAGATGCATGGGGAGAAAATCTCCAAAGTATAGCAAAAACGTTTTAAGAACAATAATTTTGCTTCAAAAATAATACAAAGATCTATAGTTTAAATAATGATACCAAATTAGATATAATGTGAATACATGGGATAAGAATAGATACAACTTGTACGCCAATGATTTGATATTTAGAAAAAAATTAACCACTTTAGAGAAATTAAAGGTAAGTTAGTATAATACAAACAAGAATTGCAATATGAAGTGGGAGAAAAAATAGGGTCATAGCATATCTAGCTAGAGATTTGGGAAGACTAACTGATTGAACTAAGAAAGTCAGTGAAGAAGATGTAGGGAGGAGGTGTAAGGTATTAATGGTACTAGTTCATATTTAGGGATATATATTATCCTTGGGTTGAGCAAGAGAAGAGACATATTTTGGCTAGGAAGTCTTTCAAAATGGTTTTAAAGGACTGGAAGGAGGGTATTAACCTGAAGGATACAGGTAAGGAGTTTCAGGCCTTAGCAAGGTAGTATGAGTACAGACCACACACTACAGATTTGATAAGTTTGTGGATAGAGGAGATTTTGGTCACTGGATCATAATAACCAAGTGGGAACATAGCTGTACAGAATGATATTTAGTGCCAGTCAAGCAAAGAGATACTGAAAAATGTTATAGGTGATAAGAAGCTGTGTTATATGTTTGCTGATGGTGCAGTCCTAATCATTTTAAACTTGTTAGTGCTATACAGTGGTGGGTTCTGAAAGGGGAATTTGCAGGAAATGTAGCCACTTTATTATAGCATTGGTCAAGTTTAGCTTTTTGTGATGCCTGTTGGTTAGTAAGGATGGATGCACCATGAAATAGTGAGAGGATGAGGTAAGTAGTGGCAAGTGTAGTTTTGTTTGCATTGGTGATAATGTTTCTGGCTCTGTAAAGCAGCCCTAGTGTTTGATGAATTATTTTAATGCAATTTTGTATAGAGAAGTCAACCTTAATTTTATCATTCACTGTTATCCTAATAATTTGTTGTGAGAAGAGAATTCAGTTGTATTATTAAGAGGAAGGATTTTATTTATTTATTTATTTTATAAGAGAGGGATTTGGGGAAAAAGAAGACTGTAGTATATTGAGTAGGATAAGGGCCTTCATTCCTATAAAGGCCAAACAGAGGTCCTCATGCAGAGATCTTTAAGAGACAGAGAAGGGTGGGGGAGTTTTGAGTTATTCAGGGTAAAATAAGGGAAGCATATTCAAGATACTTCAAGCTGAGCAACATGCTTGACTCGGTACATGCTGAAAGTGGCATTATATACTATTATAGATGTGATTTTGGAGATCTACTGGTGTACAATGTCTTTTGATCTGGAGGATAATTACTTTTGCTATGTAAAATAATTTTCTAATTATACTAGACAAAAAATAGCTGACTATTCATAAATGTGCATTGGTTCCTTACACTAGTATTAACCTTGGGGGAGTATTTTTGATATTGTAGGAGCAGGGATGTTCTTCCTCCCAAACAGTACTATACTGAATATTGTGCACTGAGTTTTAGACCTTAGTCTTGTTAGCAGGAATCACTATGGTTTAATCCTTCTTGCAAGATATGGGTACCCACTGGGGAGTTTATGACAGCACTAAGTTTGTAGTCATCAGCAAACTTTGTCATCCATTGACTCTTGCTGTCAGCTTGTACATCATAGAAGTATATGGCAAGTATGAGTGGACCCAGCATAGAAGCCTGTGATATGCCACTAGTAACAATACTTTTAAAAGAAAGTGTGCTACCAGTCCCCATTGCTTTGATTCTTTCTGTGAGCTAGTATACAATCCAATGGGTTAAATAGGACTTGATATATAAATGTGTGAGCTTATTCATAATATCTTAGTATGAGATGGTATCTAAGGCATTTGCTAAATTAAAGTATATGGTAGGCACTGATAGGACATTAACCAATTATTTTGTTATCCTGTCAAAAATGTTGACTGGATTTACTGTACAGGACCTGTCCTTCTTAAAGCCTGATTTGTTGAGATTGAGGGATCACAGGTGGCCTAGATAATTTTTCATGAGTTTGAGTATAAGAAGCTCCATTATTTTGTAGATAATTCTAATCAGACTATTAGGGCTTTAGATCCCCCAATTAGTGGTAGGACAACTTTTTGTAGAGGTACTAGCGTGACTGATCCCCAAGCCTCAGCCATGTATCCAATGGATAGGATGAGATTACAATGGTTTATGAGTATCTCACTACCTGGTGCTGACCAGGAGATATCACAAAGCTAGTATTTTTGATTTTGAAAGAGAGTATTTAGAACTTGTTTTGAAGTAATTTGGGGGACAGTACAGGCAAGTTAAATGATGTGATGTGATGTTTGAACTAAATGTGTCTGCTAATACAACAGCAATGATGCCTGGGTCTGAAAAGGCAGTACCAATGGAAACCAGTTCAATACACTAAAGAGTGCTATTTTTAGGATTTGTAATAAAATTAAAGAGGGCCTTATGATTGGCCTTGGAGGATGTGGTGACAATAATGCCCAGCTGCTAACTAGGTAACTTCACAATCCCTTTACAGGAGTGACCTTGGAGCAATTAAGTGGCTTGTTTGACTTCACAAATTAGGGAATTCAATCCTGTACCACAAGAACTACAGCTCACAACCTTAAACCTCTGTGTTAACTGCTACATCTGTAGTTACGTTGTAAGAGTTGATCTTGTATATGAATTCTTTGGCGATCATTTTGCAATTATCCATGAAACAATGGGAATTGAGTTTATTCCTTGGAGCTTGGATTTTGTTGCCTTCTTTTATTGGTGAACTTGTAAGATTTTACTATAGCAGTTTATGTTTAGTTCAAGTGGGGACAGATGCCTCAATCAATGCATACATACATAATGGAGTAAAAGTTGTTGTTGAAAATGGTTAATTTAGCTACTGAGTCCTCTAGAGGAGGAGAGCTCTTACACTTCATTTGGTCTTCAGAAAATGCTAATAGGTTTGGCTTAGAGAATCCTATCAATACTGTAGGGTTGGTAGTTATAGTTTTGTGTTGGGTTCTCAGGAGAGAATAAGACAGCCTGTTGTCTGATTTGATCTCTAAATAATTTCTTTGCGTGTAGAGCAGGTATATGCTATATTAGTTAGAATGAAGTCAAAGAGATTTGAGCACCTGTTAGTAGATGGCACTATCTGATCCAGATAATTAGGATTAATAAAGCACAGGAAACAATGCGCACATTTCTTGCTGGTGGTGAATGTTCACAAGTCTCTGGATGCATAGGTGAAATTTCCTAAGAAAGTTGTGTTTGGCTCACTAATTAAATATTCAAGTTGGTCCTTGTAGATATTGTGGGCAGTGGAAGACAAAGAAGGGTTCTATAATTAGCAATGATATGGAAGTTTGTCTTATTTATTGGAACAAAGAAGTGTAGGAGTTTGAGGTCTTTAGTACGTTGGATTTGACAACAGATAATGAGGTTATAGATGTATATAGATATGCCCTCACCATTGCTACCAGTGCTGAACAGTCTGAAAGAATGGTAGGTGATAAACTGAGGTAAGCAGGGACTGTTTTCATAACACAGGAAACATATTTCAGTTATTACAGAAATAGGGATGTGCTCACAGATCAGGAAATGCTAATAGTTGGGCATTTTCTTGTTTTATGCTAAAGCATTCAGCAGTACAGGCTTTATGCAGCACCTTTCAGTCATTATCATGACATAGTAATTACTATGGCTCCTACTTCAAAACTAATAACTATGAAATGTACAAAAATTACAGTCAGATATGATGAATGTGCACAGCATAAGAGGAACAGCCTGTTTAGTAAGGCATTCAATGTATACCTCAATACATACGTCTCCCTGTTGTGTTTTGTTGTGATGTCATACAGCATGTCACAGTACAGCATCTGTTTGGTTGCGGTTGGAATCAGAAATACATTAGGTACCAGAGTGCTTATTGCACTACTTTGTGTAATTTGTTATCTTTTGCACAAGTTGTAAAAAAAAAGAGTTCTGTACACCACCATTAAGGATGATCTATGACTATGAATTGTAATCATGAATGGTAGTGTCTGTACATTTCTACACATTACATTTATGAACCACAGATTTCGTAAAAGTAGTCTATAAGTTATTTGTTGTGTATAACTGTCCATTGTAGACTGACCTGAAAATGTCATTAGCCTACTTGTTACATCTGTTTTTGATATGTTAAAACAAACACCATGTAACTTCATGGAATGTTCATACAGCTGATCTTATTTTTCAGCCATCAAAACACCCATCTGTCAAGCCACTATCCATACATCTATCAATCCTTTTTGAAAACCAACTTTTTCCAAATCAGTATTCTTTTTGCAATTTTATCTATCTGTCTGTCTAAAATGTCGAAGTTTAAAATATTTTTCCTCCCAAATGTCAAAAGTTGAACATGGTAAAACTGTTTTTTGACATTTGATATTTTCAGGAGTTGAGTGTGAAATTTGCCATCTGGGACATTGGACAGGAAGAGCATATCGACATTGTAGATTTTTCAAAAAGTAAATCGACATTACAAAACGTTTTAAACTACACGTTCAATCAAGTGTAAGTCGAACAAATGCATTTCAGTCATTTGATAGTAAATTTTTTATATAGATAGATATATATATATATATATATATATATATATATATATGGGTCTACTACCGTAGATCGAAATTACACTATTTCGAAATACGATAGTAGTGGCCCACTAACGCGAAAGTGCACTTCAATGAAAGTGGACGTTCGTGAAAGTCACTAGAACGAACGAAGGATTAGGGCTTGGGTAATGGATAGTGGATAGCTAGTAGGGCTATCCACTATCCTTAACCCAAGCCCTAACCCTAAGGTCAGTGACTACTGCACCACAGTGCAGGAAATTGTATTTCCTCCACTGAGCAGTAGTTATGGACCTATTTCCTGTACTGTGGTGTGGTAGTCACGGACCTTAGGGTTAAGGCTTGGGTTAAGGATAGTGGATAGCCCTACTAACTATCCACTATCCTTAACCCAAGCCCTAACCCTAAAGTCCGTCACTACCACACCACAGTGCAGGAAATGTCCCGTTCGACTTAGTGACTTTCGCGAAAGTGCAATTTCGTTGAAGTGCACTTTCGCGTTAGTGGGACACTACTATCGTATTTCAAAAAAGTGTAATTTTGATCTACGGTAGTAGACCCATATATATATATATATATATATATATATATATATATATATATATATATATATATATATATGTATGTGTGTGTGTGTGTGTATACAACAGCACATAACTGCACAGACAATAAAAATAGAACATAATTAAGAAACAGATACAAACAGTCATTTGTATTCATGGCAACATTAACAATGCACATTTGTTCTCAGTATCATTGGTTTATAGCTGATAATCAACAGAAATATTTTTACCAGCCAGGTTAGTAATGTACAGTTACTTTGTTACAACAATTTTTCATCAAATTATAAGAGGAATTCCTGTTTAGTATCTCTAATACAGTTAAATTTGTATTGAAAATGGAGATAGCCTTGAGCTTAGTTTGGGAACTTTGTAACACTGGCTTGAGTTAACACATCTGGTGGAATGTGATTTCAATCTCAGGCCCCATTTCAAAAAGTTGTTTCCCCTTCTCTTGTGCAAAGTGTGGTGTTTGTAGGTTAAGGGTACCCTTATTATTTGATTTTTGTCTATATACTTTTGTTTTTGCAAAGAGAAAAGTACACGTCTTATCAACTGTTTCCTCAGTGTGATTTTTAAAGAACAGGGAAGAGTTCACGAGTAGGCCAAACCACTGATGTTCTGAGACTTAGAAGATGCCATATTTTATGGGTCCTTAGTCAGTATGCTGTATGTTGCTATCATGCAGTCTTTGTGGTATATCAAAAAACACTTCTATTGACCTGTTTGCCATTAAGAGTTTGGTTATTCTGTGCTATCCCCTATCATGATGCGCTTAACCTTTTTGGCGTTTACTTTGTCGAATGCTGATAGTGGTGGTTATATTAAGTAAGAGAATGTTGTCTGTTTACAATGTCACATTTAGAACTGCCATATCTGATTCCATCTAGAAAGATTTTGGACAGAACAGGGCCTGAAACTGAGACAGAAACATAATGTTTATATTCACTATCTAACATGCAATGATAACTTGGGAAAACATTCTTGCAATCTCAGATAATCAAACACTGGTTTAATAAGGTTAGTATCGAAAACTTTGTTTGGTTACATTTTTCCCTTTAATGTCCTATGTGTACACAGTTCTTTGGGGACTGGAAGGTAGTAAAGTGGCTTCACTTGGGCATGATCACTACTGGGTATGTAAAACAATATGCATATCATTGTAATACCCATTAAGCACTTTGCCATGCATTGCTGCACAATGTTTCTGTCACCTGAGAGTGATACATCTTAGGGTGTGGGGGGAGTGAAATCCAGACCCTCCACTAGATTAAGTGAGTTACCCACCAGCTAATCAAGCTCAATACTGGCTAGATCTCAGGTAGCTCCTATTTGGTAATCATCAGCACTGGTGAGGTTGTACTCCTACTCCACTAGACATAACCATAACTAGGTGATTTGGTGCTCTGTGCAAATACCCAAAATTGAGGAACAAATTAAAAATAAAAGTTTGTCCCTGCAACTTTATTAGGTTGTTTGCTAAAACTGTAACATGCAAACTTACAACAGTTACTATTACACACTCACACCTCATGTAGCTGAGCTGTAAATGCATAATCATTTTGTGACTTCACAAACCAATAGCATTTCTGCAGTCCCACATCATTGCTACCTACTGACTATCCCCCCACGATACCTTGTAGCTGGGAGAGCTGCCCTCTTTACCCCAGCCTAGTTACGACTCTGTCCACACAAAAGCAATTTTGTGTTCTGTCACTACCTTATGATCATATACTGAAAGCATGCATACATGATGTAAAAAAAAAAGCTAGAGTGAAATTTAAACTATACTAATAATTGCAAATTTCTTGAATAAATATTATTGACATGTTTGTTTACCATGCCATATAAGCAATAAAATCAACAAAACATCTAAAATAGTGAATAATGTGATAAAGAACAGAACTGCAGTATTTTTGTTTGCAAAAGTAATTATGTCCAAGTCATATGAACAATGTGTATTAAACAAAATAAGCATCTCTTTCAAAAATCACGTGTTACTGTGTGCATAGAACAAAGATGTTGCTGGAGAACTTGTAGCAAGTATTTTGGATCATTTATGTGAAGATGTATTGAAATGTTATTCTCAGATATAAAAGTGGGAAATAGACTAGATGTCCAAATAAGCTGTTGACTGTAAACTAGTTAACATAATTACTTTAGCGTGACTGTTCAATTCTCCAAGATGGTCTACAAAAATACATACGTGATACAGTTGCAGTGACCTCACATTTAATGCCGAGTAACACAGCATGAAGGTCTTACGCTTTGATGCTAACTAACTAACTAACTATCTAACTATCTAACTAACTAACTAACTAACTAACTAACTAACTAACTAACTAACTAACTAACTAACTAAACTAACTAAATTGTCAAATGATAAAATGACACCATCTTTAAACTACTTGTGACAATAGTAAATATAGGTTCACAGGTTCATAGGTAGGTACTAGGCTATCAGCCCTGGGGCCTATACAAGCCCAGCCAAAAAGGTACCCTGGCTTTTGCCACCCAAGAAAATTATTTTTGTGAGCCACTGTCGAGCAGAGCCACAGAAGTGATCCCCAGGGTGAATTTTCTATTTCCCATCCAATCATCAAGATTTTTCTTGAAGAGTGCTAATGAGGAGCTTTGTTTGATATAGATAGGTAGTTTATTCCAGAGTATGGGAAGTCTCTGGGACAGGAATCTATCCCTCCTGCATGTTCTGTTTATTGTGATGACAAGGTTTAGGTCCCTAGATTGTGTAGCTCAGAGGGACTGGGATTTCTTTAAGTGGAGCATGTCCAACAGCTCTGGGTTTGACATAGCTTTGTATGTTAGGCAGAGATCACCTCTGAGTAGGCGATATGCGACGGAGTAAAGCTGGAGTTTTTTGAGATGGTCTGCATAGGGCATATGTTTGAGGCCAGTAATCCTCTTTGTGAGGTATTTCTGTGGCCTTTCCAGTTGTTGTAGATGTTTTGTGAGCTACATACCAAAAGGGGTGTTGTACTCTATAATGGGTCTAATGAGTGATGAGTAGAGGGGAACAATGACCTCTTTTTTTTCTGGATGAGAAACCTTTTGTGATGAGATGTGCCACATAGAAGGATTTCCTGACTACTGTGGCGATGTGATTATCAAAGGAGAGACTACTGTCCACCTGTGTTCCAAGGTCTCTTATCACACTTTTGGTGTTAAGTATACTATCACCTATGTTGTAGATCATGGGTACAGAGTTTTTACCAAAGGGGATGACAATGCACTTTTTGGTATTGAGCTTGAGGCCATGGCTTTGTACACCAGGCATCTGTCTCAGTGAGGCCCTTTTATAGGATGTTCACATTGTTAGGAGTTTTGATTATGGCTCCTAGTTTGCAGTCATCTGCGAACTTCATTAGCCAAAGACCTTCTGTGTTAGCCTGTACTTCAGAGAAGTAGATACCAAACAGGAGAGGACCCAGGACTGAACCCTGTGGTACTACACTTGTCACTGGTCTGAAGTCGGATTTGGAGTCTGCTACTTTCACAGTGTCGGTTCTGTCAGTGAGCCAGTTGGCAACCCATCTTGTGACATAGGGATTTATACTTAGTTTAGTGAGTTTATCTATAATTCCAGAATGGGGGATGGTGTCAAAAGCCTTGGCAAGATCTAGATAGGCTGTGTAAACCACATTACCCTCGTCTACGGCTTTGGTGACTGCTTCAAAGAAGTCTATTAGGTTTAGAAGACATGATCTGCCTTTTACAAACCCAAACTTGGTGGGGTCCAGAGTTTGGAGATTACCATTGTCTTTGTTTATAAATTCCATGATGATATGTTCCATGGCATTGTAGACCATGCTCATCAGCCTAATGGGGCAGTAGTTCCCAGGGTCCGTGGTGGCTCCCCCCCATGTGGAGTGGGATAACCGTCACTGTGCACCATTCAGCAGGCAGAAAGTCTGAGGGGAGGCTATGATTGAACATGGTACTTAGGTGGGGTGCCAGTTTGTTCTGCAGTTCGTGTAGAACGCAGCCTGGGATGTTGTCTCGTCCCATGGATGCTATGTTCTTGGCTTTGGAGAGTGTGGTTTTTACTTGTGCAGCCGTAATTACAGGAACTTTGCATTCTTCTTGTATAAAGATGAGCTCTTTAAGGACTGAGAGGGGGGTAAAGTTAGCACTGAACCTATCTGCCAGGATGTTGGCAATATCAGTTGGGTCTATATATTTAGTGCCACTGTGCTGTAAATCAGAGCAGATCTGAGTGTTGTCATTGAGATTCTTGACATAGCTATAGAATGCTTTGTGGTTTTCTTTAGAATCAGTGTCGATTTTGTTTCCGTAACTAGCTTTGGAGGATTTTATCAGGGATCGTAGCATCTTACTGAGGCTGACCAGGGAGCTCCTCCACTCATGGGGTTTTACTCTCTTTTGCAACAGTTTCTTCCTTCTGTTGTACATTTTGTTTATGGCCAGGGACCACCAGATTGGCTTCCATTTTTTGGAGGATTGCGTCTGGGTTCTGTTTGTTAT
>NC_056731.1:1547811979-1547834479 GCF_019279795.1 Protopterus annectens | reverse complement strand
AAGCATGTGCCGAACTAGTGACTAATGGTATCACACACACTCTGTTCCCTCAGAGATAACAAACATGCTGGCAGACAGATATGCTGAAAATTTCACTCCCTTATCGCCTCCAAACATATCACACATCTTATCCCAAACTCTCCCCCACCCTACATATACAGCAAGTCATTAAAGCCTTGTCTAAGGCAAAAAAACAAAGCCTCTATGGGACCAGATGGCATAATATGCTGTCTCCTAAACAAACTAAAACATGAAATAGCATCATCATTAAGCACCTTATTCAATCACAGCCTAACCAGAGGCTATGCTAACGCAGAATGGAGAACAGCAATATGTATTACTGTCCACAAAGGTGGCTCAGCAACAGACCTGGGGAATTATAGACTCATAAGTCTGACCAGCCTCATCTTAAGGCCATGGAGTGTATCATCATGTACCTCATAAATAAAGACATAGGCAACCTCCAAACCCTGGATCTGACCAAATTCAGCTTCGTCAAAGGCAGATCCTGCCTGTCAAACCTGGTAGATTTCTTTGAAAATGTGACTAGGGCCATTGATAAGGATAAGTCACACAACATACCTCAACTTGGCCAAGGCCTTTGACACAATCCCACACTCAGGCATTGCCAATACATTTAGCAAACTGACTGTAAACCCCTTTGTTGTAAGAACGGTTGCCAACTGACTCACAAACCAGTCCCACACTATCAAAGTGGGTGACACCACATCAGCCAGCAGACCTGTCAACAGCTGAGTGCTACAAAGGTCAATGCTGTGCCCCCTACCTTTTGGTATATACTTCTCAGAAGGTCAGGCCAAATCTAAGGGGCTGTGCCTGACCAAGTTTGTGGACGACTGCAAACTATGTGCAATTATTGAATCCCCAAATGATGTCAGCATAGTTCAGGAAGGTCTTACACAGACCAACGACTGGTGTCTTAGTCACGGTTTCAAACTAAATACAAAGAAACACATCATCATTACCTTCAGCAAAAACAATGTCCCTTCACACTATCAAATTAACAACAAAATCCATGTACCTACAAAGTGGTTATTGATCTAGGATCACAAGTAGACTGCGACCTTAACTTTGACCATTATGTTTATACTGTAGTAAGGAAGGCCTTCTATGTAGCACACATGATTAGCAAAGGCATCACTTTTAGAGCAAAGAAGGTTATAACCCCTATATACACATCATTAATCAGACCCATAATTGAGTATAATGCCCCTTTTAGCATGTACCTAGAAAGCAACTGCAGCAATTGGAGAGACCTCAGGTTTATAACGAAGAAGATCAAGGGACTCCAGCATGTGCCTTACACAGACTGACTAAGTCCCTGTCAATATATTCAGTATCATATAGACTTCTTAGGGGAGGCTTATGCCTGGCTTACAGAGCAATCTCTGACCTAAACCTAATGAATTTGCTGCACTTCCATAAATCAAACAGGACTAGAGCTACCTGCTCCAGGGACCTAAATATGGCCTGCAACTTGAAAAGGACATGCTGGAGGGACAGAATTGTCTCCCAGTGACTGCTGTGTCTTTGGAATAGGTTGCCAATTCATGTGAAGCAGAGCACCTCAATGACACTGTTAAAAAGGAACCTGGACGAGTGGATGGGGCACTGTAAATTCATACTGCGGATAGTGCCCACAACCCTCCTGGACAGGGGTAGTCATTACTAAATACAATCCTGGGTACTGACTAGAGTATTTGCGATATTACATTGGGATGAAATGGCTAGGCTTGTAATGACCTTTGGGTTGATAGCCTAGTAACCTCTTATGCTTCTATAATCCTATGAAATACCTTTCATTTAAATCTGCTAAAATTCATACATAACTGCTAGACCAAATAAGTAACTGTAATTTCCTAAGGAATTCTACAGTCTCTTTCAGGAAACATCTGTATGTAGAAACTTGTTGAATTAATATATAGTGAAGTAAAGAACCTCCTTTCTCTCAAGTAATGTGCAAAATATGCTATTTGTGTCTTTCGGCTTTTCCCAGTTAGGGGTCGCCATAGCAGAACTCCGGTCCGCTAATGATTGGCAGTGGATTTTTACATGCCGAGTTGCCAGCCCTGATGCACAACCTTCAATGAAGGTACGCCCATTCACGCATGTCTCCACGCAGAAGACACTCTAGCTGAGAATTGAACCAGACAGCGTCTTACTGTGAGGCGACAACGCTACCGCAGCACCACCTATAGTTGGTCTGATAGGGGGGTTAGTCATATCTTTATGTATATTAAGAATAGCATAAAAATCAATAGGGTTTCCTCTTTGTCTTTCACATCCATGCACAATTGTGCACTGTGCAATCCTCATGCGTGGTGTGTTTTTTTATTTTTTTATTTTATACCAGTGGTTCACTGCTTTTCCATAGTTTAGTTTCACTCCCCTCCCATCTCATCCTTTTTGACTAGCAGTAGCTCATCACCTCCTTCCATTCTCTCTCTCCCACTCCTCTCCTTGTTTTCTGTTTTCTGTTTCTTCTTATAATCTTTAAAAATCTTCTTTCCAGACCCCCTTTTTGCACTTGCCCCAGTTTCAGGATATTATACTCTTCAAATCTGTTGCCATTAGTTCTATTGCCTGCATTTCCATTTCCTGATAACCATCCTTCCTTTATTCCTCATACGTCACATGCAAAATTCCCAGGAGTTTTGTTCTTTTTAATATTTTCCCCAGATTTCTGAAACTTTTGTCCATTCCTCTGACTAGATCTGTTGTGCACAGGTTCAATCCCAGAACATATGTGGCATACCTGACTCTTCTGTCATGCATCTCCAGCATCTTGAGTCTGTTTTCCTTTATGTCCTTATATAATATTTTCAATGTGATATACCATCTGTGCAACACTTCTCCCACCCATTCATTTTCTGCTTATCTGATGTCCTTTTGAATTGTTTTTGCCATTCATCTTCTCAAGTCTGCCACCCTACTTCATTTTGCCATCCTTTCCTTTTCTCAGTAAAACATATTATATGTTAATACATCTAACAGTACTATCACCTGACAACACAGAACCATGGATTTACAGCATTAACCTTAACCAAACAAAAAAAAAAAGTTCCAGCTTAACCAAACAAACATCAAATATTATACAAGTTACCCTAAGCAAAGAAGAAAAACGACCAGAAGTCAGCTGGTATTAAGAGCCAGTGCTGCTAGACTGACATAGTATGTAACATTAGCAGTGCAAATCAGCACTAATGTTGATTAACAAATTCTTCCAATGCTGGAAAATGGTAAGTGCGGTAACAGTTTGCAGATGGGTCATCCATCTTTTCTCAAAGGAAGTTAGTTTATATATGTCCCTAGTTCCTGATATCTAGGACCGGGAATCTGACAGTGATAGAATGTTCTTACTTATATCCCCATCCTTTCCTTATCTCTTTCTTTGTGACCCCCTCGACCCCCCCCCCAATTCTTCATAAATCATTTTGCTTTTACCTTTCACCTGTCTTCCCATTTTCCCTTGTGATTCTAATTTCTCCTTCTCTCCTTTATTTTCTTTTCCTGCATTTCTCTTTCCTCCTTCTCCAGCCTTTTTTCTTATTCTATCTTCATCATTCATTTCCTGTTAATCTACATTCCTGTATTAATTCCTGTAGGGTTTGAATACTGTCTGTCCTTCTGTCCCTTCCTTCATTAACTAGTGCTCTCCTATATCTCTTTTCCTTACATTTTCTACTTGTTTATTCCCTATGAAAGTGCCCCATACTCCTTCCTACCATATGTCTCTTTCTTTACCTTGTCCCTATGTCATGTTGCTCCATCTCCTTACTGTGTTATCATCCATTCTTTTATATTTTTCCACCATCGTATTTGCCCTATTACCTCTGGCCATGTTGTCTCCCCTTTAGACTCACCTAAGTAGGTTATATGCTATGACCTGTATGCATATGTGTGTGAGTTCTAAGTCCTCTTTCTACCTACTCATTCTCAGTTTCGTTTTTGAAACCCTTCTCCCTTTCCCTTTCATTATTGACCCTTCCAAGTCTTTCTGTAACTATAGTAGTTTTGCCTTCAGATTTTCCACTGGCAAGCTTAGCTTTTTTATTGTATCAGTTAACATATGTCCTACATATATTCCCTGATATTTGGGCTATTCCTTCTTCTAAATGTCTTCCACTGCTGCCCTTTCCTTTTGCCTCTCCTATCCTGACCACAGCTATCATTTTCTGGTTACATCTAAGCCTTGAGGCCTTTCTAATCTTGCAAAAACTAGTATTGTTTCCTGTACGGCTGCTTCAACATTTACTGACAAAAACATGAACTCCTATGTGTATATAAACTGACTATACACTGGTTCTTCTCTCTAGTTGTGCTAATTGTTTCCCTCACTGACTAGTATGAAGAGTCGAGTGAGCACTCCTCTCTGCCACTTTGAGCCTGTTAGAAACTTATCCATTTACCATTATTTCTATTTCTGGCTCATTGTAAATTGCATTTAGCAGTCCAATAAAATTACCCTCTATTTACCTTTTTTCTTAGAGTCTTTAAGAGGAATCCATCTCTGACTGTGTCAAAGATTTTTTTTGGTCAAAAAGGGCCATCCTTGCCTGTTTTCCTACTCCCCTTTTTCACTTTTCTGCCAATAAATTCCATTAGGACCCACCATTTCATTTTGCCATTTTTCCTTTCACAAAAACATTTTGTCCTTCCTGTATTATTCTCAGCAGAATCTTATCTAGTCTTCTTGCTAGCACTTTTGCCATCACCTAGATGTCTTTGTTTATTAAGGAAATTGGTCTGTAATTCCCTACTTCAATTATGCCCCCCCCCCCTTTCAGGATCACTACAACCCTGTGTATTTCCTGTGTTTCCCCTCTCCTTTCATACTTCTTCATAACTATTCATATCACCTCTCTGTCACAGTTGTAGAACACTATTGGGTATCCATCTGCCTTCCTTCACACCTCTCTGTCATTCATTGCCATCACTGTCCCCATCTTGATTTTTGTATTTAGTTTTTCCCTCTGTATTCCTTCTACTTGCAACCCTCTCCTCTGTCTGCAGTCTCCCAATGGGCTTCATTTTCCTTCTTTTGTTCCTAGTATATTTTTGCTAGTATTCTCAAAAGGCTTTTCTAACCCTGCTTTTCTCATATACAATCCAGCTTTTCCTTTAATGCTCTGGACCTCTGTTTTTTTATTTTTTATTCTTTTACATTTGATGTTTCCCCTGTTATTCCCATGATATCCTTTAGATATTCCAAAATGAAGAAGCAAAAATTCAAGCACATTTCTTCTCTAGACAGTCCTGTTTCAAGAAATACTCAACATAAATGGCAGGATTTTTCTCAGGTCTTGTTTAAAACTTCCACAGCAAATGTAACAGTTCCAACAAGGCAGTATGCAGAGCAGATTGTAACTGCTGATGTATCACAAAAAAGCGTTCACCAGTCCACCAGGTAGAAGAAAAAACTTTTTAATAAAAGCCAGTTAAAAAAACGAGTTGAGCGCTTTCATCTATGACTAATAGACTTCATCAGAACATGAAGTCTATTAGTCATAGATGAAAGCGCTCAACTCGTTTTTTTAACTGGCTTTTATTAAAAAGTTTTTTCTGCTACCTGGTGGACTGGTGAACGCTTTTTTGTGATACATCAGCAGTTACAATCTGCTCTGCATACTGCCTTGTTGGAACTGTTACATTTGCTGTGGAATTTTGTGTTGCGGTTCCAGTTTCGTTTTTTTCTCATTACTTAGTCTTGTTTAAAACTTGTTGATTCAGCTACTGTTGCAATTCTTTTTGCTCATTTGAAGTAATTTGAATCTTTATTATTTTGTTTGTTACTTGTTATACATTATTTCCTTCCTAATATCATGGGTAGAAGTGACAAAAATATGTGCTCTTAAGCATTTAAAGGCTTAATATTCTGTTTTTTTTTCTTATGTTTCCACACTCTCTGTTCCCCCTTATTTTCATTTCTAACAATTGTCTGAATATCAGGAAGTGGTTATTTGCTATTTAGTCACTCCAAGTTCATTAGCTCTTTGGAGAAGCAGTGCTTTTTCAATTTGTAGCAGACTCTAACTGAAAGAAAGAGCTATTTGATTAGTTTGGCATGGCTTCTGAATAGGAGTGTAGCTGAAATTCATATTTCGTACTCAAACCTCATTTTGCTGCCCTCCCAACCACCTAGGAATTAAAAAATGTATTCAACCATTAACATATTACCCCTATATACTTCGGAAAGGGGTACACTATTTTCAGTTATTGCCACTCATAAGTATAAAGACTAGTAGCAGTATTGTCAGTTACTTGCTACTAGCTCTATCAAAAATTGGATTATTGTTTTTTTTTTGTTTTGCTTATATTTTGTGTTATTTTGTCTGTTTTTCAAATTGTGTTTGAATGTTGGTATCCCACAGTTGCACTGGAGTGGGCGGGGGTACATTATTATACATGTAAATTTTATGTTAATAAGTGCCCAGATTTTTAGCCATTTGTACCTAATTTTCATGGGCCTTTGTCCAGATTTTTGATGTTTCCAGGTTGAGAGGTATGTTTAAAGCCCTTATGGCTCTTAAACCCCCTAAGTTTTTGTTTCTGCTCCACCCCCCCCAACAAAAGAAAAAGAGATACATCTTCTGAAAAGTATTCTTCCTCAGCGATGGAATCTTACAACTTACATTATTGTCATATTTACTACCCTTGAGTATATGAATCCAAACCTGAAGATATCATATCTTCTGATTCCCATCAGGAAAAGCCGTCTTTTGGTTGAACTATGCAGCATTTTAATTTGGAGGGCAAATATCTCTCTGAATCACAAGATAGATATTGTAATCTTCTACAAATGGATATTTTCAAGCCTTCCCCTGTTCTTCCACTTCTTGAAGCTTCAAAGAACACTTTTCCTTCTGCTTCTCTAGCTGGTGATTCACGGCCATGTACACTCAATAAGCCTGACAGGCATTACAAAGACCCCAATGCACACAAATACATGTATAAATAACCTGACCCTGCTGATGTTTCTACGGGTGTTAGCAAGCTCTGTGAGCTTTTCCTGTCATCACAGGTATAGTTGAGCCAAGGATAGATATGGGGAAAAGAAGTGTATGCATCAGTGTTTTTAAATTGTTTGGATTTAGTGCTGTTAACTATCAGGCACACATGCTTAGATGTCTTCTATTCATTCTTGACAACATGAACACACTTACCAAATATACCTTAGACTGACTCTAAATCATAAATGCAAACTGTGGCATCTTCTGCTTTTCAAGTATCACACCATTCTATTAGGTGTGCATATGATGTGGAAGATGCTTCTTCCTGGGCTGCTGCCCCGGTTCAGTGCTGATAAAGTACTCTTAGTTTAGCTCCCGCGTCTCTTCCATAAAATATAAAAGTAAAGCTTTTGGATGCTTTTTTAAATAAGAACCTCCTTTTTTCGATTCCTCTCAACAGAGATGTTCAAAATTCTGGGAGAAAGGGGTGATATTACACAAGGGTTCAAACTATTTTTTCTTACTCCTGATTTTCAAAGAAATTACCCCTCTCCCCACCATATTAGGCCCTTTCTATCATAAAAGGCCAGACAAAAGGCTAAAAATCTAAAAAGAAATGGCAAGAAAAGCATAAAACTGACTACAAGGGCATGAAATACCCCTTCTAGTACAAACATATTAGTGCCTGTCTACTTTCCCTCCTCCCACCGTGGCCTTTCCTTATCCACTCTTTCAAACCAACTTATATTCAAGGAAGAACCTTTCTTCCTTGCATGCAGTTAATACCATTTGTCTCCTAAAAGAGAACATACCAGCCTTAATCTAACTAAAGGAAAGGTGCTGATTGTAAAATAAAGCTACCAACTACCAATGAGTTTCCTTGTTTTCACACTTAAGTCTAGAGTTTTTTTTCCACCTTGTTATATCTCTGGCTAATACTTAGATCTTCCATCTATCAGCTTAGATCAATTCTGCCCCTAGGATCCACTTCAAACTCCACAAACAAAACTACATATCACCATCCATAAATTTTGTTACATTTCCCTGACACTTTAGGAATCTGTTCTACAAAGAATTCAGATCAGAATTTAAAAGTGCCTTTTAAAAGATACAAAGTGTACATACATACATATATACATACATACTTTCCCCAAATATCACTAGACTACTGCTTTCTTACTCTACTTCTGCAAAATGTAATTTCTTTAGTATGCATTAAATTAACATTCCACATGATCCACAGTATCACCTCCTGCATTTCTAACCCTTCCCCCATCCACTACCACCTTTTTTCTCATTGTACTTTCAGTAAGTACCTTAGATATTCTTTCGGAATTAGTATTTTAAGCACCATATTATTATTCTCTGTTTCATTTTTTCATCCATGTACTGCTAAGACTGATTCTACTGATTTTTTTTCAACTTTGCTTCTGCTAAGTAATAGTACTGTTTTGTAAAATAAACCCATTACTAAAATTATTAAAAAATGTTTCTAAAGTTATATGATTATACAGAGTTATTACATTGTTGTGTCATACTCTTTATAAATGACTTTTTCTCTTTTTGTACAGCTGCAGATCCTTAATTATCAAATGTTCATTTGCTGCACAGGTTTGTCTATGTTCCATGGATGGTGTTACCTCTATACTTGTCTTGTGTTCAGATGTTTTGTCCTCACTGAGGTGGCATGACAATGGCTCTGGCTGAGTAGTACCCTGACAGCAAAAACAATTCTAAAATAAATAAATGCATAAGACCCAGGAGGAGAGAAATAAATTATATCCAAGCTCTCAGGAAAAATAAAGAAAAAAGAAAAAACACTCCTTATTGAGTTGAGTCTTATTTTTAGAAATGTAAATCAGTCACACATCTTAATATTATTTCTGATTGTACCATAGTGATAAGTTTTCAGCAAACCTCAGCAGCTGAAATGAATACAAAGTTTTACTGTTATAGTACTGTATGTATACTGTTTGCTTTCCATCTCATCTCAAGTGAAAATATGTCTAAACTATGATTGTCATGTTCTCTGTTAACATAACTACATTTTTAAGAACTTGCATTTTTCTCAGTATTGCACACTTACTGGTATTTCTAACCGCCAGGTATTTGGAACCCCATTGGCCTCTAGATAAGGCAATGGCCTTCTATGGGATTGTAAGTAGAAGTCCTGGGGGTCGGTATAATCTTTTTAGGGGAATGGGTTTGGCATAATGATTAAAGTCTTTACCTCATAGACTCAAGGTGCAGATTTTGATTCTGACCTCAAGATATTTGCTGAACTTAAAATGGCACTTCAGTGCAGTTAGCCTAGTACTCACATATGAACCATATCTCAGTAACAGTAAAGTACTACAACAAGGGATGAACTAGCAGTCATTATCAAGGGATAGAATAATGTGGTTTAAATTTCTGTTTGCGCTCATGTGCTGTTAATGTTTTTTTACTAAAATGTTTGCCATTCCTTATTGCGTAAATAAGTCATATATTTAACCATACTATAAGAAGAACATTATACAACCTTGAGTTGTTTTAATATAAAGAGTAGGAAGGGGACTTATAATCTAACATAATTATTCATTGTTTTAAGAATAAAAGCACAAAGTACAATAATTAAGCAATTCTGTGCCTAGCAACACAAGGGATGTTTATTTTTGTTACATGGGGAGGCCACTGGTGTAGAGTACTATTATAAGTTGATAATATTATTAACATAAACTGTGAAAATGTTATGATATATTTACTGCACTGTCTGTACTAGTTGTAAAGAGCTGTTAAACTGATATGGATGGTCACATGACTGCCCAAAGTATCACTCACAGAGGTAGCATGCTTGCTGTAAAGATCACGTAAGGCTTATAGTGGTAACAGTGAGCAACAAATATTTTTGTGTACATAGTACCAACTTCTTCCTGATGTCACACATAAAGTATATATTGTTAAATGACCACAGTTAATCACACAGGAATGATCAGAGTGAACATAAATTCTAAATGTAATGGCTATAGCTTGTGTTGATATGTGATCATGGCAAGGCTTGTCTGGAACATCTGCCTCAGTGAATATACAGATTTATATTTTGGTATCATATTTATCAGAGGAGATAATACTGTATAAATATCACATATTACCTGCTGAAAATGGCAAAAATGCATCTGGTTTTACAAATTCTCCCTTTTCATTGAGAAAATTATTGGGGTTAAATTCCTGAGGAAACTTCCACTGAGATGGATCACGAAGAACAGAATTCAGATCAAAAAGCACCCTGGTGCCCTACAGAAAAAATCAAGAAACATATTTAGTACAAAATTAAATTCAAAATAAAACAATAATATCTGCTCAGGGTAATTCATAGTAAAAACTATAAATATAGAATTTATGTTTATAAACTGATGCGCTTGATTATACCCAAGAGTTTTTTTCCGCAGGTCTGTGATGCAAAAACAGACATTACCTTCTTTTTAGCTAATCCACAAATTAAGAATATTCTGTCAGTCTCAATCTTCTTGTAAATGATTCATAAATGAATCATAAAATCAGAGCCATAGGTTCATAGGTCAATACTAAACTTGATCCAGATAACCGATAATAGCCTAGCCACAATATCCCAAATTGTAAGTACCCATTGGCATGACTAATTTATATAGAGTTTATAGCTCCTTGCAATGAAGGCTTGGGGCCAGAGCTATGGTGCATTTACACTGTCCATCCATTCTTTCAAGTTGTGCTAAAACAGGGTCAAGGAGCTGCTTTGCTGTATCCCTAAAGGAAATCTATTTAATAAAATATTATGTTCTGATGTAAGTTAAGATAGCTTGAGAAGATACTTAGGATGCTTTTAGTTTTGTAGATATGCAGGAAGTCACACAAGACTGCATCCATTGAGGATCTGTAGGCTAAACAGAGGGCACTTCTCAAGAGTCTGTAGGAAACAGAAAAGAGAGATAATTTTAAGGCAGTCTTTGTGGCTTAAGGAAAACACACCCCTGATTATCTTAGTGAAGAACTGCTGTGGTCTCTCTAGATGAGTCATATTCTTAGACAGTACATACCAAAGGGGTTTTTAGACTCTATTATGAACCTGATTAGGGAGGAGTAAAGAGGGATGATAACTTACTTACATTTGGAAGAAATACACATGGTGATTAGTCTGGCAGGTAAAATGATTTCCTAACAACAGTAGATACATGGTCATCAAAGAATAGCTTGTTGTCAGTGAAAGTACCCAGCTTAAAAAGAAGTCACCTATGTGGTAGGCTCATGGGTACCCAGTATTACATTTTTTGGCATTTAGGGTTAGGATGTGGTCCAGACACTCTTACTGGGGAGTGTTAGTAACCTCCTGAAGAATCTAGAAGTCAGATGAGGAGTAAATAACAACTTCAAGTTTGTATTCATCAGCAAGCTAGATCAGCCACAAGGCCTTGATATCAACTTTGACATCACAGAAGTAAATACCACTTAAAAATATACACATTCTAGTCAGAATCCACAAGATCCACTATTACTATATAACACTACAGGTTATTGGGACAGATTAATTCATCCCTCTCAGTGGGGTGAAAGTGCTTAATCTGTTACAATAAATTGTAATGTTATATAATAGTAGGGGTTCTTGTAGATTCACACCTGAAATTGTATGTTTTTAAGTGAATACATTTGTTTTGGTCAGTGGCTATGGTGACTCTGGCTGGATTTATTAGAAGCAAATACCAAACAGAAGTGGTCCTAGGACCAATCCGTTCCCTGAGGGCAGTGTTGGTAACTACTCTTTTTGTAGAAACCATGCTTCCAACATTATCAGAGTGGGATCAGTCAGCTAGTTTGCAATCAAATGTTTAACATAACGGTTTCCATTCAGTTTGTGACTTGTCAATAATGCAAGAATATGGGACGGCATCAAAAGCTTGTACAGATCTAGGATGGTAGTGTGAACTGATATGGCAGAGTCTAATGCATCAATGGCATAGTCAAAGAAGCCTGCCCAGCATACCTCTCAACCCCTTAGCACAAGAAATCTGTACAAAGCCAAAAATTACAGGGGGACAAATTCCAAAACTCTGGACAAGTTTTAAATATTCCTTGTATAAACGTAGAAAGTTGCTAGAATAAAAGGTTTAGTATTACCACATTTTTTGAAGGATATGAAGTCTGAAACTTAAATGTCTGTCATTATTTAGTGAATTCAGTCCCAAATGATTTTCCAGAGAACTGCAAGAACCACAAGCTTTATGAGAAAAGATCAGAAATATAAGCCAAAAATCATGACATTCTGTAAAAATCTGGACAGTTGAGATCTGTGCCACCCATTTCAAGAGGCAGGATCTACCTTTAATGAATGAAATCTGGCTTTGGTCCAGGGCTTACAGATTGACTATATATTTGTTAAGAAATTCCATAATGATGCATTCCTTAACTTTGTAGATAAGACCAGTGAGACTTATATATCTATTATTTGCTAGATCAGTAGTAGATCCCACCCCCTTTTTGACCAAGATGACTACCTAATTTCTCCAGTGGAGGGGCAGTGATTGAATGGGCTTAGAAGATATTCTGCCACACTGTATCTTGTGCTGATAGAAGGCAACCTGGCACACTGTCAGAACACAGAGAGTGAGTGTTTTTGATCTGTTAGAGATCATCCAGGACTTGCTCAGAGGTGAACAGAGGGGGTGGTGTGATTATGCTAATAAGTTTAGGGAAAATAGTGGCGATAGGGGTATAAAATTAACAGTGAATGTGCCTGTTAATATTTTGGCTATGTTAAATAAACAGTTCCGTTCCAAGTTTATTACAACACTTAAGCCATAAGCACAAGAAAAAGATAGCACTATAATATATCACGTATTGATAATTAAATACTGAAAATATTGTTATAGGTGCAAGCTACTCAAAGGAAAAAAAAAACATTATAAGAATTAAATAATTGAACTCTAAATATAAAGCAATAGTTTCCATCAAATCCATAAAA
This sequence comes from Protopterus annectens, assembly GCF_019279795.1. Taxonomy (NCBI): domain Eukaryota; kingdom Metazoa; phylum Chordata; order Ceratodontiformes; family Protopteridae; genus Protopterus; species Protopterus annectens. Next base: position 1,547,821,537 of record NC_056731.1, on the reverse strand, counting down.
CTATGTGGCAATAATACAAATAAACATCTTTCTACCATAGCTTATTATTCAACACCAAATCAGAGCACAATTGCAGAATTAGAAAGAAAATACATTACAAAATTAGACAGTTTTAAATATATTAACTCCAGCAGTGACATTTGTAAGTAGAATTAATCACTTCCTTGCTTTCCATGGTAAAGGAAAACCCATGAGGTTTAAAATGCATGCTGTTTAGGGCATATGCATATATATGATCTGTACTCACTCATTTTCAGAATTCTTACCTATCAGAAAATGTACTACCCACAATACAATGAAGTGATATTTTCAAGCAAATAAAAGTATCACATAATCTACAGAAGTGGCAGTGAATAGCAAAGCATTACTTTATTTTCTTCATTTCTGAAATAAATACATCTCCTGGAGATTTAATCATGTTGCCAAATTTGTCAGTTTTAAATGTTCGATTTAAGAGCTAGAATATATGCATTTAACATATTACATTTACATTTTTGTCTTGCATAAAGGACAAATCTGAACGGAACTTGATGGGTCATTCCACATACCTCTTAATAGGGCTTGTTATTGTATGTTGGTTAAGTGACATAGTTTTAGTTAACCGAGTAATGACAGAGGATTATGAATGGGTTTCTGATCATAACCAGATTATTATGTACTCGAGGCATGCATTCAAAGACATTCACCTTGAGAGTAAAAAAGAAGTTTGCAAGTTGCTTTCTGTACTGGTATTCAGAAATATCAGTACAGAAAGAATAATGCAGGACTGGCACGTCAGGATTGTGGCCTCTAACACCTTGCACCCAGGGCACATTCCCTGTCTGCCTTACTCTGGCTACACTACTGCTCAGCACTAATTCCCACCATTGAAAAGCATGGGTGTACAAAATGGTGGCATGCACTTAGTATCCCCTACCCCAAAGTTGCTTAGTTCAGGTGTGTTTGAATCTTAAACTATGCAAGTAGTAAACAGTGGCAAGGGCATTTACATAGATTCCTTCCATGCAGTACCACTTTTCCATGTGGCTTTCCAAACCTCATTACGCAAGACCTACATTAGTGAGCCCAGTAGTGTGGGGTATCCATGAAAGTGTGGTGTCTATGAATTAGAATGGTTTTGTTAAGAATACCAGGTGGCTTGTGCTCATCTTGCACACTTTGCAGATGTCTCTAAATACCCCAGTATTCCACAAAATTTTTGCTTTTCTGAATCAAACTACACTGCCAAAACTTGCACTAATATAGTTTCATAGGCTGTTACTAGTCTAATAACTAGGGTCTATATTAGGTTCATAGGTTCATAGGTTCATACTAGGCTATCTGCCCGAGGGCATTTACAAGCCTAGCCCATCGTTTTGTGGCTTACACCACCCCTTTAGTATGGGGAACTATACCCATTATTTTGCTGTGCCTCTGTCGAGCAGTGACACTGAGGTAATCCCTGGGGTATATCTGCGATCTCCCATCCATTGGTCAAGATTTCTCTTGAACAAGGCCAGCGAGGTGCTCTGCCTCACATGTACCGGGATTTTGTTCCATAGCATAGGGAGTCTTTGGGTGATGAATCTATCCCTCCAGCACGTCCTATTAATAGCCGTGTCGAGGTTTAAGTCTCCGCCCTTGTGGCTCTGATGGATCTAGATTTTTGAGGTGAAGCATATTCATCAAATCTGGGTTTGACATGGCCTTGTATGTTAGGCAAAGGTCACCTCTGAGCAAGCGGTAAGTGACTGAATAGAGCTGGAGTTCTTTCAGTCGGGCAGCATAGGACAGATTTTTGAGACCCTTTATCCTTTTGGTGAGGAACTTTTGTGGCCTCTCCAGCTGCTGCAAGTGTCGGGTCAGATACATCCCGAATGGGGCATTGTACTCAATCATTGGTCTGATGAGTGATGAGTAAAGGGAGACTATGACCTCCCTTGATCTAGATGAGAATCCCTTCATGATAAGGTGGGCAATGTAGAAGGTCTTCCTAACTACTTTAGCTACATGGGTGTCGAATGACAGACTACTATCAACCTGGGTCCCCAGGTCCCTGATAACTTCTTCTGTGCTCAGTGGATTGCCACCTATTTGGTAGCTAGGGGTAACCTTGTTTTTCCCAAAGGGTATGACTATGCATTTTTGGCATTTAACTTCAGGCCGTGGCTCTGGCACCAGTTATCCGTTTCTGTGAGACCCTTCTGAAGGATATCTGTGTCAGATGTGTTTTCTACTATGGCCCAGTTTGCAGTCATCTGCAAACTTTGTCAGCCATAACCCTCCTGTGTTTGCTTGTACTTGAAAAGTAGATGCCAAACAAGAGTGGGCCCAGGACTGAGCCCTGTGGGACACCACTTGTGACAGGTTTTGAGTCTGACATGGCGCCAGCAACTCTGACCCTGTGGGTTCTGTCACTCAGCCAGTTTGCAACCGATCTTGTGATGTATGGGTTAACATTTAAGCTGATGAGTTTTTCAATGATACCCGAGTGGGGTATTGTATCGAAGGCCTTAGCCAGATCGAGGTAGGCTGTATGGCCTGCCTTTCCTCGTCAATGGCTTTGGTGACTGTTTCAAGAAGTCAACCAAGTTTAAACGGCATGATCTGCCTTTGACAAAGCCAAACTGGGTTGGATCCAAAGTCTGCAAATTCCCTATGTCTTTATTTATGAGGTCCATTATGATCCTCTCCATGGCTTTGCAGATAAGGCTTGTCAAGCTAATGGGCGGTAATTTCCAGGGTCGGTGGAGGCACCGCCTTTGTGAAGTGGGACCACAGTTGCAGTGCGCCACTCCTGGCACGTATCCAGAGGTAAGACTTTGATTAAACAGCTGTCCTAGCTGTGGTTTTAATTCCTCATTGAGTTCGTGGAGCACACAGCTGGGGACACCATCAGGTCCCATGGATGCTGTGTTTTTGCTTTGGAGAGAGCAGTTCTCACTTGGGCGCTGGAAATGTTTGGGGGGCTGCAATCGTTTGGTATAGATATCTCTCCTTTTGGGGGGGGGGAGTTTGCACTGAACCTGTCAGCCAGTATGTTGGCAATGTCTGTAGGATCAGTAATCTTCACATCATTTTGAACTAGTTCTGAGCATATCTGGGAGTTTCCTCCTAGGTTTCTAACATAGCTAAAGAAGGCCTTATGATTGTCTTTTGAGTCTTTAGCTATTTTTCTCTCGAAATTTGCTTTGGATGATTTTATGAGAGCTCTTAGTTTTTTACTTATAGTGATCAAGGGTGTCTTACCTTTTAAGGATTTTGCTCTATCTTGTAGTAGCTTCCTCCTTTTTTTGTAGAGTTTGTTTATGGCTGGGGTCCACCAGACTGGACGCTTGCCTTTGGTACTAAGAGTCTTTGTTTTGTTTGGGATTGCCTTATCCATGCAGTCCTGCAGGTGCTGGTAGAAGGCGTTTGTAAGTGATTCAGCGGCTTGAGTACTGTTTTCCGCCGGCTCGGGGGCCTTAAAGGAGACCACACTAGTCTTTAGAAGTGTGAAGTCGGCTTTTGAGAAGTTCTTTACTGTGTTCTTTTTTATTTCAGGTGGGGGTGGGATGAGGACCTCCAGCGAGATTAGTTTGTGATCAGATCTCACCAGTGAGGGGTATACTTCTGGTGTTGAACATTGTGCTCCCATGTTCGTGATGATGAGATCAAGTATGTTATCTACTCTTGTGGGGATGGTGACTAGTTGTTCCATGGCATTTGAGTTTATGAATTCCAGGAACTTTTGGGCTAGGGTGTTTGGGCTTGAGTAGTGTTCTCAGTCTATATTAGGGTAATTGAAGTCACCTAGTATGATGGTGTTTGGTGATACATTTATCCCCTCTAGTGTTTTCAGGAAGGCCATGTGAGGTTCCTGAGTTTGTGAGGGTGGCCTGTAACATGCTACAATTTGCAGAGCAGTCTTGCCTATGGTTAATTGCACCTGGATGGTCTCCGATGCATCGTGCGTTACCACCAGTCTTGAGGTGTGGGTGTCCTTGATGAATATGGATACCCCCCTCCTTTCTTGGTATTGTCCGGATTTTGGGGCCGGAACGCATGATATGAGGTAAAACCTGATAGCGCAGGGGTGCTCTCAGGAGCCTTGAACCAGGTTTCTGTCACAGCACAGACATCGATGTTCTCCATACTGAGAAGGGCCTCGAGTGCGTGCATTTTGAGATTTAGACTTCTGGCATTGAGCAGCATTACCCTTAGTTTTTCCATTTTTGTGTTCTAGGGTGGTAGGTTTAGAATTTGAGCCTTGCCTAAAAAAGGCACTATGGGGGTGGCAAGAGCCTTTGCCAATATCCGGAATCCCAGGGGTGACAGGTGCAAGCCGTCCCTTGAGCAGCGTGGCTTGTCCAGCATGTCATCCCAGGCAGACAGATACTGGATCCCCTTTGAATGACACCAGTGTTTAAGCCAATTGTTAAAGCTGATCATCTTATCTCTGTATTGTGGCATCACCCTTGGTGAAGGTAGGATACTGCTCAAGGTCAGGGTCATACCTGCCTGGGCTACATAATCAGAGAGCTCCTCAATGTCTCTTTTCATGTAGTCCAAGGAGGTACGTCTCAGGTCGTTTACACCAGCGTGGACAATGACTGAGTCATATTTGTACTTGCTGTTGAGAGACCTGAGTGCTTGCGTTATGTGGAGGATTCTAGCGCCCGACAGGCAGCTTACTGTGACCTTCTCCTTACTCAGTCTGGTGAGCGGGACGTCAGTGTGTCTGACTATGGAGTCACCAATGACTAGTGTGTCTGGCATAGTGTTTGGCCTTAAGGGCTGTGACTGTTTGACACTCTGACTGTGAGGTCTATGTGTTGCAGGTGTTGTGTTCTGAGGTGGTGGTTGTTTGGGTGTCTGCTTTGGTGGCCTCTGCTGTTTTGGTAGATTTTTGATCAGAGCCTCCGAGTATGTCTTTGTGTGTTTATGTGTATGATTTGAGGTTGTAATGGTGCTATGTGAGACTGGGTCTATAGTGTGTGTGGTAACCTTCTCCTCCTGACTGGTCTTGCCAGTCCTGTGTTGAGAGAGCTCAGCCTCCAGTTTGGCCGTATAGTTGCATCTCTCGCATGTATTTGTGTTTTGTGGGAGGAGGAGAGGGTTGTCTGTGTACATGAGGCAATTGTAACATTGCCTCAGTATTCCCAGGTTCACCAGCTGAGCAGGAGAGGACACTAGCAACTGATCCTTCGACATGCTAGAAGGATAGACAAAAACTTTAAAAAAGATTCAGGGGACGTGGGTGACCGAGAAATGGGGGTTACCTTTTGGGGTACTATCTATGACAAGAGTGCCGTATCAAGGTAATAAGTACTGTAGGAGCAAGTGCTAGGTTTAACAGATAGAGAATAGTCTACTTGGAGTCAAGTGGAGATGATCTTTTTAGTTACAGGATACGCTGATTAGATCAGTAGTATAGTTCGAGGAAGGTAGTTTTAAGGGAAAATTTGAAGACTGGACTTTAGGTAGCCCGAATAGTTTAAACCTGCCTAACCGGCGCTGCCCTAGTGTGCAACAGTGGCAGCTCCGCGCTAAATCGCGCTAAAGCGCGTTTAACGCGTTTTATACCAGGGGGCTGGAAAAAGCTAGAAACTGGCCCAAAACGACCAATAAACTACTAGTTACTGGCTGAAACCTCACAAAACTGGACAAAAGGCAGCTCAATGCTTCCCACTCCCACTGGTAAGCAAGGTAACTTCCTCTCCCCCAAATAAGGCAAGGAAACAGTACACAGGAACTACAACCAAAGCCCAGGAATCAGCAACTCTGAAACTGGACTAAACTAGTAAAGCAGGAAAAACAAGTGATATATTTTTTCTTTCAAAGGAGAAACTAGCACACTATAAGCATAATAGTACTAAGCCAATGTTTAAAGTCAAAGTAACAACGGATTCATCTAATTAATGCATAACAGTCATGTAAAAACAGCTCAGTCCAGGTCAGATGTGAAAAAAAACTAGTACAAAGATTATACTCTTCCTGATTACTGTCCAGGAGCTGAAACAACTGAAAAGCTTACATATACAGGCTAACAGAATGCCAAAACATAAATAGTACAAACAAACGACAAAAGTAATGCTCACTCCATGTAACAGAACCCCAAATAAGGCAGGATAAGGATAAACCAAATAAATAGATAAGAAATATACAGTGCAGTGAAACAGTTTTGTTTAAAGCAGGCAAAGGTACAGCAAACTTAAACTGCTTTTAACAGACTGAAAAGCTAAGAAAATTGCTACAAATACAGCAATAGTACAACTGGGATTCCTCAAAATCGGAAAAGCAGAAAGCTGCTCAATCCACTGGAAGCAGGAAATTCTCCCAGTGTAAGGGAAAGACACAAATACTTAGACCAAAAGCGGTATTCAGCTCTCCGCTAATACTGGAGAAACAAGGGATTTTTCTTTTTTTAAGCTAAAAAGGAACAGGCTCAAACCAGATGAAATCTAAACTGGCTCAAAACGACGAATAACTACATTATGTAACCTCACAAAACGGACAAAGCAGCAATTCATTAATCACTAAAAGTAATTACTCCGAAAAGGCAAGGAAAAGTCCAGAATACAGGGAAAACAGAATCAACAGTTAAAGTGGATAAATTATTAAGCAGAAAAACAAGAATATTTCTTCTGAGTTTTTAGAAAGGTACAAGCTGACGAAACTTTAGCTGTATAACAGGTAAGCTAGAACTGAATTGCACACCTAACATAGTACTGGCTGAATTCCAGTGCAAATGAACAAAGCATAAACACTTCCACTGGTAGAAAGGAATCTCCAATGTTAAGATGGGAAAGCAAACGAACATACTTAGCCCAAGGAACAAACTTCATCTGACTGGATAGGCGCCAGGTGTTTCTGTTTTTGTAAATTAAAAAGGTAAAACAGGTTATCCAGGGCTGGAAAAGCTAGAAAGGCCTAAACGACAAAAAATTAGCTACGTGAAACTCAAAACGGTAACAGCAGTCATGTTGAAACTCTAAGTAAATAGTAACTTCAATGCCAAATAGGCAGGAAACAGTACAGGGTTCAATTAAAGCCAGGAACAAATCTAAATGACTAAAAAGTAACAGAAAAAAGCATGTTTTTTTTTTTCACAGAAGCTGGCTGAAAGGTACAGCAAAACTTATAAATGCTAAATCGTTATACCGGTGCTCGAAAACTTGTACGTCACAATAGTAAAACAAGTTCGGTGAAATTTAATAATGCAGTAAAACAGCTTCAATGTCCAAAACAGGAAAAGACTTATGTTCCCATGGAAAGCAAGAAAATTACAATCAAAAAGCCGACAGCGGAATAACGGGCAAATAGAAGGAAATAAAATATTTTTAAACAAGAAATTCTTAAAGGAAAAAACAAGTTCCCAAAATTTTTACAAAAGACAAAAGTACAAAAAATTTCCACAATAAAGTAATCAAAAAATTCAAGAAAAAAGCAGAAAAAAACACCAATGAAAAAAAAAAAACAGCGGAAAAAGCCAAAAATTCTTTTCAAAAAACCATATCTTAGTTGGAAGCTAACTTTAACCGGGGAAAACCTGAAAAACCCAATTCCGGAAAACTAAAAAGGCAACACTAATTCAGGCTGGAAACAAACCCCAAACCCAAAAAGCATAACTAACAAGAAAGCCTTTCCCACTGGAAGGGTAAAAACCCCCAAAAAGGAAAAACCCTAAAACAAAAGCAAAAAAGAAAACTAAATTTTTAAAAAAAAAAGAATTTTCTAAATAATTAAACAGTAAAACGCTATTCAGAGCAGGAAAACACGAGTAAGTGAAAAAAATTATTTCAGCCTGGTTCACTCTGCACTGGATCTTGCTAGTGACAGCTGAAGGTTACTTAACAGGGGCTGGAAAAGTAAACTGGCCCAAAAGCCAAAACTCTTAACTGGCAAACCTACAAACTGGACAAAGCAGCAATCTTCCCATCCCACTGGAACAGGACTCCCTCAAAAAGCAAGGAAACAGTACACAGAATACAACCAAAGCCCAGAATCAGAACTAAACGAACAGAAGCAGGAATAAACAAAGAGTTTAGTATTTTTTTTTTTTTTTCACAAAACAGGCAGAAACAGGAACAGCACTTTAAATGCTAAAATAACAGCTTACAAAAGAATTTGTCAAATACAAGAATGTAACAAACAAGTTCAAGTCAAATGATTAAATGCAGAAAAGCTTAATGAACAAACGGCTTGGAATTACAGTGGGAAGAGTGTAGCAAGAAATACTAATCAAAAAATACTTATTCAGCAAAGCCTGATTACTCTTGGCCAGTGACTCTGTGCTAGGTAATGCTGAAAAAGCTACAACGTTTACCAGGCTTAAACCAAGCTGGCAAAGCAAAACTGCTAATACTAATGAAACCTACAAACCGGAAAAGTGACTATGTTCCACTCCAAGGTAACAAGCACTTGTAAGCAAATAAGGCATTAACATAGGATACAACCAACCAGGAATACAATCAAAAGGATAAACTAGAAGCAAAAAACAAAAAATTTTTTTTTTTTTTTTTTAAAAAGGAGAACAGACAGCAGCACAATAAATCTAATATTATACAGCTTCACAAGAATTGCTACAAATACAGTCAAATTACAAAAGTTAAAGTCAAATAATTAATGAGTAAAAAAGCTTATCGTAAAAAGGCTGAAAACAGACTAGGTAAGTGGAAGACAAAAATACTAGTAAAAAAAGTCTTATCACAGGCCTGGATTATCTCTGGCCCAGTATCTGTGCGCAGGTAAGCTGTAAGCGGTAAAGCTTTAAAACCAGGGGCTGGAAAGCTAAACTGGCCCAAAACAGTAAACTCTCAAACTGGCGAAACTCACAAAACTGGACAAACCAGCAATCTTCCATCCACTGTAACTGGAACTCCTCTCCCCAAAAAGCAAGAATCATTCACAGATACAAAAAGCCACAGGAATCAAACCTAAACTGGATAAACATAAAAGAAAAGGAAAATATTTTTTCTTTTTTTTTTACAAAACAGGCAGAAACAGGCAAATAAGTTAAATGCATAACAGTTATAGCTAACAGAAAATTGCTACAAACGTCAATGTAACAAAAAGGATTCAAGTGAAATATAGGTTACCAAGGAAAAGCTTAATGCAATAGAAACAGGTCAAATACAGGCAGGTGGTCAGATGGAAGTACAATTGGAAAAAAAGTCTTATACGCTGAAGCCTGTTACTCTCTGGACCGGATATCTGCTAGCAGTGAACTGTAAAAAGCTGTAAATAGCCAGGCTTAACTAGTAGAACAGGAAAACACCAAAAACTATAGTTACTGTTACAAAACCCAGAAAACGGAAAAGGACTCAAAGCTACAACCCACTAAACAAGGAAATTTCTCCAAATAAGCAAAAAACAGAACAGGAACCAAACCCTAAAAGCTTAAAGGGAAAAACAGCTGACAAAGAAGATGCTAATTACATTTAAAAAAAGGAACAATCAAATTAAGTAAATATAAACACTTCAGAAAAAGAAAATCAGTGCTAGGTCGGGTTGAAGCAACAAATTCTAGTACAAGAAAAGTAATTTACTCAGCGGATAACCTAGTTCGAGTGGACCAACAAAAAAAAGACTTAATGC